>NW_026126044.1:180000-331705 GCF_943737965.1 Phodopus roborovskii | reverse complement strand
TCAGCATAATGGTGTTGTGATAGTCCTGGTGAAATTATCATTCAGGGGCCCCATCCTCCTTTGGGAGACTTCGAAGGTTGCTATTAGGCATAGTCATGGTTCACTGAAGAAAACTGATAGTGGTTCAAACCAGAAATCATGTACATGAAGGTAGACACAAAACTTTTTTCTGGAATTGGTTAATAATCTATATGACCATGACCATTAATATCATGACAAAAATTATGAGATTAGTAGCCAAAAAATAGTCATAAATGTTTGTTTTACTACTTTTCCACATCCAATGGCTCTTATGACATGAGACAGAAATTATATCTCTTACTTTAACAAGTATGCTTGAGTTTAAAGGAGAAAGCCATTCCCACACTCCAAAGCCATTTTTTTTTAAATTTCACTTTTTAAATATTTTTTCTTATTTTACATATTTATCCTAGTTCCCTCTCCCTCCCATCCTCCCATGTCCCCCACCCCCTTCCATCCCATTCCCCACCTATTCCCCAGGGAAGATGAGGCCTTCCAGAAGGGATCATCTAAATCTGTCTAGTCATTTGGAGTAGGGATTGGTCCCTCCCTCCTGCCTCTAGATTAAGGGAATATCCCTCCGTGTGGAATGTGCTCCCAAAGTCCTTTTGTGCACCAGGGATACATCCTGGTTTCACTGTCAGAGGTCCATAGATTTCCCAGGCCTTCTAACAGAGACCCACATTCAAGGGGTCTTGATCAGTCCAAAGTTGGTTACCCAGCTATCAGTCTGGGATCCATGAGCATACCCCTAGTTCAGGTCAGCTGGCTCTGTGAGTTTCTGTAGCCTGGTCTTTACCCCTTTGCTTTTTCACCATCTAGTGAGATGATCATATGATTTTTCTTATTCATTTTGTTTATATGGTGGATTGCATTGATAGATTTTCATATGTTGAACCATCCCTGCATCCCTGGGACGAAGTATGCTTGGTCAGGGTAGATGAGTTCTCTAATGTGTTCTTGGATTCGATTTGCCAGTATTTTATCTTTTCCCAACCTTTTACCTTGAGGTAGTGTCTGTCTTTGAAGCTAAGATGTGTTTCCTGTATGCAGCAGAAGGATGGGTACTATCTTCGTATCCATTCTGTTAGCCTGTGTCTTTTTGTAGGTGATTTAAGACCATTAATATTGAGGGAAAGTAAGAACTATTGATTATTAATTCTTGTTTGTTTTAGATTTGTTGTTGGCAGTGGTATCTTATGTGTAGACTTGCCCAGCTTTTTCTTTTGGGTTCTAGTAAAGTGGGATTATCTATTGCCTATGTCTTTGTGAGTGTAGTTAACTTCCTTCGGTTGGATTTTTTCCTCCAGAACTTTCTATAGGGCTGGATTTGTGGATATGTATTGTGACAAATCTGGTTTTGTTAATGGTTTATCTTGTCTTCTTCATCTATAGTGATTGAGAGTTTTGCTGGGTATAGTAGCATGGGATGGCATCTGTGGACTCTTAGTGTTTGTAGAATATCTATCCAGAACTTTTTGAATTTCAGAGTTTCCAGGGAGAAGTCCGGTGTAATTTTGATAGGTCTGCCTACTTCCTTTGCTGCTCTTAATGTTCTTTCTTTATACTGTACGTTAGATGTTTTGATTATTATGTGGTGAGGGGACTGTTTTCTTTGGTCCAGTCTATTTGGTGTTATGTATGCTTCGTGTACTTTCAAAGGCATGTCCTTCTTCAGATTGGGAAAGTTTTCTTCAATGATTCTATTGAATATGTTTTCTGCACCCATGAGCTGGAGTTCTTTGCCTTCTTTTATGCCTGTTATTCTTAGGTTTGGCCTTTTCATGGTGTCCCATATTTCCTGGATTTTTTGTGTTAAGGATTTGTTGGATTTAAGATTTTTTTGGTGGATGAATCTATTTCCTTTAGTTTATCTTCAGTGCCTGAGATTATCTCTTGGATATCTTGTATTCTGTTGGTTATACTTGTATCTGTAGTTCCTGATTGTTTGCCCAATTTTTCTATTTCCAGCATTCCCTCAGTTTGTGTTTTCTTTATTGTTTCTATTTCAGTTTTCAAGTCTTGAACTGTTTGAGTTGTTTCCTTCATCTGTTTGATTGTTTTTTCTTGGCTTTCTGTACTTTCTTTAAGAGATTTGTTCATTTCTTCCAAGTTTTTGTTTGTTTTTTCTTCCATTTCTTTGAGGGATTTTCTCATATCGTCTTTGAGGGCCTCTATCATTTTTATGACATTATTTTTCCAAGTCGTTTTGTAGAGAAATAAGAAACAAACATTTGGCAAGATTTATGAAATTTTACCCTGTTGTAAATGTGTTATGCCAGTAGGTAAATATACACTTTTATCTTGGGAAAAACTTTCTAGATGATTTGTCCTTTTCCTTCTGATGTCTCATTTGTCCAGTGGTCTCCAGTTTCCTTAGCCAGATACCTTTTATCTCCTGGAAAGAATAAATATATAAATAAAACCCTTCCCCAACCCTAAATTGTGAGGGAGTTCATCTTGGTAAGTTATGTCCAATCATATGAAAAATGTTTGTTAGTTTAATAAGTTAGTTTAGATTATACAACTATGCTGCTTAATGAATTATCATCTCTCCTAATTAAGAAGTATCTGAGCTATCATCTCTCCTAATGAAGAGGTATTTTGTTCAATTCAAATCTGTATCAGTTTTGATGATATCCATATTCTTTCTTCAAATGAGGAAACAAAAGGAAGACTTCTTCCCCAATGTAACACATGTCCTAGTTTCCTTTCGGAGGTCAACACATCTTTGAAGTACAATGGTTGGTTTAATTCCATAATTTTTTCTCTTATCCAATGCTTTTCTTAAGCTGTTCTCCCTTCTTCATTTGCATTCAGAAATTCAAAGTTAATTAAGCATTATGTAATCTATTTTGGGGTGTAGTTCTTTATTATCTCCTTCTGTTCATTTAGCATATCCTTTAGAGATCTTTTTGATCTTTCTTTAACTGCCTGCCCTGTAGGATTTTGTGGTATACCTATAGTATGCTTTATATTGTTATAAGCAAAAAACAGTTTCATTTTCTTAGAGACATATGCTGAACATTGTCTGTCTTTATTTGTACAGGTGTACCCATGGTGACCATCACTTCTAGCAAATGTGTAATTACTTAATCAGCCTTTTACAAACTCAAGCAGTTACCTATTGAAAACCTGAATGGATGTCTATGGTGTGGTTTAAATATTTTAATTTTCCAAATTGTTTCATTCCTTTGAATTACTTCCTGCAGGTAGTGGAGTTTGGTTATCTAAAGAAGAAGCAGGACATTCCTTTGTAATTTCCTTGGCTTGTTGCCAAGTGATGGAAGTCTTTTTCTCAGACCTTTGATATTGACATGGTGTCTTTTTTTTTTTTAATGAAATCCTGAGGCCTTTAGCACATTTCCCATCAATAGCTGATCAATCTCATCATTAACTTGTACTAGAGGGCCTAGCATACCTGTATGAGATCAGATGTGTGTTATATATATGTTTTCTGTCCCTGATTGGGTCTTGTAACTGAATATAATAAAAGTCAATTCTTTATCATCTGGTATAAATTCAGAGATTTCAGTATGTGAACAAACTTTTTTTAGCCTTTAATCCCACCACTCAAGAGGCAGAGGCAGGCAGATCTTTGTGAATTCGAGGCCAGCCTGGGCTACAGAGTGAGTGCCAGGATAGGCTTCAAAAACAAAAACAAAACAAAAAACCAAAAAAAACTCTTTTTGAATATTGTGAATCGGTAACTATGTTGAGAGGATCTTTATGATCCATTAACAGCATAAGAACAACATATATTTCTGGCTTTTGAACAGAATTATAAAGGTTGGATCTACTTTATTTAAGTTTTCTGATTTGTAACCTGCCATTTCTGATTTATTTGCATCAGCATAAAATGTAGGGGCTCCAGATATTGGTGTTTCCTTTATAACAAGAGGAAGGATCCAGTTAGTTCTCTTTATGGTTGAATTCTTTTGCTTTAGGGATAATTGTTGTTGACCTCAATTGAAAATTACTACAAGCTCCTTGCCAGGATTCACTTTCTATCCATTTTGTCAATTTTCATCATTAGTAAAAGTACTACAATTTCTGCTGGATCTATTCCTGCTAATCGACAAAGTTTCAATTTTCCTTTTAGGATCAACTCAGAGATCTTTTCCACACAAGTTTTTAACTTCTTACTAGGTTTATGTGGTAAAAAAAGATCCATTCTAAGATAATATCTTAGATAATATCTCTCTGCATTAAAATACCTGTAGGGGAATGCTTAGAGTGTAGTATGCCTAAAATTCATTTAAGCTCTTAAGCTTTGGATCCGCACAATCCACACATGCAGTCTGTAATTTCTCTTCCACCAATGCTAATTCTTTCTCAGCTTCAGCTGTTAATTCCCTGTTACTATTTAAGTCCTTGTTTCCATCTAAGGTTTTGTTTAAGTGAATCTGTTGGTCAGGTTTTATCCCAATAATGTGTCGTAGATGGGAATGTCTACTAGCAATCTCTGAAAGTCATTAAGAGTCTGCAATACATCTCTCCTAATTTGCACCTTCCTATTATTAGTTATTAGTCAGGAAGGCCTCTGGGACACCCAGAACAATATAGTCTGGTGCAATTGATCTTGATTGCCTCTCAGAACTAGATGATAAGACCCTGTTTTTCATGACATGACATAACTTCAGCTACAAGCTTCTTTTGTATTGCCCAGCTTTCACAGTGCCAAAAGGTGCTAGGCAGACTTCTGGGGGAGAAAAAGTAAACAATTCTTAACCAATGTCAATCTTGCCCACTGGGTAATAGTGACATTACTCTTAAGGGAATGGTTAATCACTTTCTGATTGGATTTGAGGCCCACTCCACAGTATTAAGATCATTCCTCCTATTATAAACCTTGTCAAAAGCCCATAGACCTTGGAGGGGAAATTACCATTATTGTTAAATGGGTGTTATATGAAACTGGCCTCTAAATATTTGTATTTAAACTCATTGATTAGTGCTGCTCTCAGCCTTCAGTAGAGAAGTTTCTGTTTACAGTGGGCAGCCATTATTGCAGAGACACACATATAGTCAAAAGTTTGAGAGTAAGAGACTGTTGAGTAGTCAGCTCTAAATGGGACATCTATATTGCCTGGTCCAAAGCTCAAGGACTGTCTTGGAAGAAGGAGTGTAACAAAATCAGAGGCGGAGGAAAAGGGCCATGAAATGTCTTCTGGATATGATACAGACATTCTACAAGTGAGCTGAAAACAGCTATGGTACTTGCACAAAGCATGCACAAGATGGAGTTTATCAACATTCTATAATGACTCAAGGAGGAGCTTATGAGATCCTGCCTCTTTCTAAAGGACTATTGGTTGTTAACTATTCTAAAGCTCCATCTCTCCCCAAGGAACTATTGGCAGTTAATGATTTATGGGGAGAGGGAATCTTTGTCTTTAGAGCCATCGTCACTAGAAAGGTGCCTATATGGCATGATAAATAACCCTATACCCAGGTAGGTGAGACAGCACAATAGATAGGCATCTGTGCCAAGACTTGGCTTTGATCCCTGGAAACCACACAGGAAAAGCAGAGTACTGACTTCTTTGATCTCTGCACAGAACACACACACACACACACACACACACACACACACACACACACACACATACACACACACACACACACCTGAATATGACTGTTTATTAACTGACCAGATTACAAAAGTACCACAGGTAGTACCTTAGTTCATCCTTCTAATAAGCCTGTTTATCTGGTCTTCCCTGTTGCCAGCATCGCCACCTTCCACAAAGTGAGTGGTCTTTTTCTTCATCCCGCCCTGTGGAGAAGACAACTTGAAGGGCCACAGGAAGTTGTTGGCTTCCTTGAAGCGTTTTCCCACTGTGTAGATCTCAAGGATCAGATCCTCCATGCAGATAATGCAGTATTTACCAAGAGATGGAGCAATCAAGAAATTGTCCGTCAAGGCAATTCTCTTCTTACTGATTTTGCCATAGCCATGCTTGTAGATGAGCTCCTTTACTGACTTCAGATTGGGATACCACCATGAAATATATGGTTCCATGATCCTCAGTGTAGGGAGTTAAGGTTTTTCTGCCCGCCGCCCAGTCTTGTCCAGCCGCCGCGCCAGCCCCAAATAATGCACAGAGACTCTGTATTTGATATTATGCTGTTGGCCAGTTACTTGTTTCTTATAGGCTAGCTCTGTCTTAAATATTAACCCATTTCTATGTATTTTCACGTGGTCTTACCGAGAGTGGAGGAATGGCGGTTCTGTTCTCTCCAGACTCTCCATCTTGACTCCTCCTTCCTACTTCCTCTTTCCTCCTTGTCTCTTAGTCCCTCCCATCTCCTTTCCTATTGGCTAACAGTGCTTTATTCATTAACCAGTATGAGAAACATATACAGAATGATATCTCCCATCACCTCAGCATGTTAATCGAAGCCTTGTTGAGCTTAACGAAGGTGCCATTGAAGATCTGACGAAGACAGAGCAGCTGTAACACCTTGCGGACCTTTGGGCTTACACCATTGATACCTCGGATTGGAAAGACAAATGCCAGCTTGGGTTTTGCAGAAACGTAGAAGTTTCTGGCTTTCCTTGCCATCCTAGCAATGTGAATCTCTGTCTGGTACATCTGCCTGTATTCCTTGTGATAATGCTTTGTCTTTTCATAGATGAGCTTCCTCCGTGCCTTCCAAAGTATCTTGAGTGCAAACTTGTTCAGAAAGCACTTCACCTTCAGCTGCTTGAAATTCCTTTGCTTTTTCTTTTTCCTTTTTTTTTTTTTTTTTTTTTTTTTTTTTTTTTTTTTTTTTTTTTTGGTACAAGGACAGTCCGAGCTATAGAAGCGTGATTTTTTTTTATTTAATTTTATATAACAAAGTCCAATTAAATGAAAACAAACATTTATACACAATATTTTGGAATTTGGGCGTCGTTCTTTCCAAACTACTTCCTGCTGGTAAGGGGCACTGTCTTGGGGGGATTCGAAGAAGATTCAGATATCCTGGCTGTAATCTGTAGGGCTGTTTTGTCCAGCTGTTTTGAATGTAGGATTAGCTTGTACTCTGTTTCAGGCGGTCTGGTGTGATCAAATCACATTAGTCTGGAAGGAATCCACATCTTTTCATTTTCTGTGGAAACAAAAATAGAAATCCTTTTCCACAGTAACTTGTCCTTCAACTTAAATTTTGGAGTCAAAGCATTTTTCTTTTCAGTTCAATATATTATTTTACATGTCGATCCCAGTTCCCTCTCCCTCCCTCCCTCCCTCCCCTCTAGCCCTCCCTCCCTCCTTCCCTCCCTTTTACCCTCTCTGCCCTCTCACATGCACTATAAACACCCTCCCCTCCATCCCCCCACCCCAATTCCATATGTAGGGGAATGCCATCCAGTTGGGGTCATGTAGATCTGACAGTTCCTGTGAAGTAGGAACTAGGGCTTCTCTCCTATCTCTAGATTAAGGCAGTTATCCCTCCATGGGGGATATGTTCCTAAGTCCTTTTGTGCACCAGAGATACATCCTGGCTCCACTGTCTGAGGTCTCTTAGACTGCTCAGTCCTTCTGGCTGAGACCCATAATCAGGGGGGCCTGAGTCAGTCCCATGCTGGCTTCCCAGCTATCAGTCTAGTGGCTGTTAGCTCCTCCTTGTTCAGGTAAGCTGTCTCTATGTGCTTCTGCCGCATGGTCTTGTCCTCTCCATCTGCATCTGGGTTCTAGTTCGACTCAGTGTTTATGTATGGGTGTTTGCTCCTATTTTCAACAGGCATTAGTTGAGGGCTCCATGGATAAGTTAGTTGTTGATCTCACTCTCCGGGAAGGGCATTTATGATAGCCTTCCACGGAAGCTCAAATTGTTAGTCGGGAGCAGTCTTGTAGTTCTCTCGACCTTTCTTTGTGTTCAACTTTATCTTCAAACCAATATTGGCTCGCTCTTTTATGTTTTCTCTCTGTCTCTCTCTCTCTCTTTCCTATCTTCTATTCCTAAACAGGCTCAATCTTCCTGGTCACACATGTTTTCCTTTCCTCCCCCTCATTTTCTCCTACTTCTCTCTCCATTTGCTCTCCCCCACCCACTTCACCTGAGCTCTGGGGGACTTGTCCATTCCCAGTTCTGTGAGGGACTTTATATGAATCTCTTAGAATACACCTTGTATCCTAGTTCCTCTGGTGATGTGAATTATAGGCTGGTGATCATTTGATCTAGGTCTAAAATCCATATATGAGTGAGTACATACTGTGTTTCTCTTTTTGTGACTGGGTTACCTCATTCAGGATGGTTTCTTCAAGTGCCATCCACTTGCCTGCGAATTTCAAGATACCATTATTTTTTTTTGCAGAGTAGTATTCCATTGTGTAGATGTGCCACATCTTCATAAACCATTCTAAAATTGAGGGGCATCTAGGTTGCTTCCAGGTTCTTGCTATTACAAATAGTGCTGCTATGAAAATAGTTGAACAGATGTCTTTGTTGCATTGATGTGAATCCTTTGGGTATATGCCTAAGATGTGGATTGCCGGGTCCTGTGGTAAACTAATTCCCATTTTCCTGAGGAACCGCCATACTGATCTCCAAAATGGCTGTATGAGTTTGCACTCCCACCAGCAGTGGAGGAGTGTTCCACTTTCTCCACATCTTCTCCAACATAAGTCATCACTGGTGTTTCTAATTTTAGCCATTCTGGCAGGGGTAAGATGGTATCTCAAAGTTGTTTTGATTTGCATTTCCCTGATAACTAAGGATGTGGAGCATTTTCTTAAGTGTCTTTCAACCTTTTTGATTTCCGCCACTGAGAATTCTTTCTTCAGTTCTGTACCCCATTTTTAAATAGGGTTATTTGGTGTTTTGTTGACTAGTTTCTTGAGTTCTTTGTATATTTTGGAGATAAACCCTTTGTCGGATATAGGGTTGGTAAAATCTTTTCCCAGTCTGTGGGCTGCCATTTGGTCTTGTCGCCTGGGTCCTTTGCCTTACAGAAGCTTCTAAGTTTGAAGAGGTCCCATTTATTAATTGTTTCTTTCAGTGTCTGTGCCCCTGGAGTTATGTTCAAGAAGCAATCTCCTATACCAATTTCTTCAAGAGCACCTCCTACTTTCTCTTCTAAGAGGTTCACTGTGGCTGGATTGATGTTGAGGTCTTTGATCCATTTGGACTTGAGTTTTGTGCATGGCGACAGACATGGGTCTATCTGCAGTCTTCTACACACCCTCATCAAATTGTGCCAGCACCATTTGTTGAAGATGCTGTCTTTGCCCCATTGTATAATTTTAGCTGTTTTGTCGAAAATCAAGTGTTCATAGGTGCGTGGATTAATATCAGGATTTTCAATTCGATTCCATTGGTCTACCTGTCTATTTTTATGCCAATACCAGGCTGCTTTCAGAACTATAGCTCTGTAGTAGAGCTTAAAGGCAGGAATGGTGATGCCTCTTGAAGTTCTTTTATTGTATAAGGTTGTTTTGGCTATCCTGGGTCTTTTGTTTTTCCATATAAAGTTGATTATTATCTTTTCAAGGTCGATGAAGAATTGTGGTGGATTTTAATGGGGATTGCATTGAATCTGTAGATTGCTTTTGGTAAGATTGCCATTTTTACTATGTTAATCCTACCCAACCAAGAGCATGGGAGATCTTTCCATTTTCTGGTATCTTCTTTAATTTCTTTCTTTAGAGTCACAAAGTTATTATTATATAGGTCTTTTACTTGTTTGGTAAGCATTATACTAAGATGCTTTATGTTGCTTGTGGCTATTGTAAAGGGTCATGTTTCTCTGATTTCTTTCTCTGCCTCTTTGTTGTCTGAAAATATAGGGCTACTGATTTTTTTGAGTTTGTTTTGTATCCTGCTAGTTTGCTGAATGTGTCTATCAGCTGTAGGAGTTCCCTGGTAGAGTTTATTGGGTCGCTTATGTAAACTATCATATCATCTGTAAATGGAGACAGTTTGACTTCTTCCTTTCCAATTTGGATTCCCTTGATCTCCTTTTGTTGTCTTATAGCATTAGCTAGAACTTGTAGTACGGTATTGAAGAGATATGGAGAGAGAGGACAGCCTTGTCTTGTTCCTGATTTTAGAGGAATTGCCTTACGTTTCTCTCCATTCAGTTTGATGTTGGCAGTTGGTTTGCTGTATATTGCCCTTATTATGTTTATGTATGTTCCTTTTATCCCTGATCACTCCAAGACCTTTATAATGAAAGGGTGTTGAATTTTGTCCAAGGCTTTTTCCACATCTAGGCAGATAATCATATGGTTTTTCTTTTTCAGTTTGTTTATATGGTGGATCACGTTGATAGATTTTTGTATGTTAAACCATTCCTGCATTCCAGGAATGAAGCCTACTTGATCATGGTGGATGATTTCCCTGATGTATTCTTGAATTCGGTTTGCCAGTATTTTGTTGAGTATTTTTGCATCGATGTTCATCAGGGATATTGGTCTGTAGTTTTCTTTCTTAGTTGTGTCTTTGTGTGGTTTAGGTACCAAAGTTATTGTGGCCTCATAAAAAGAGTTTGGCAATGAACCTTCTGTTTCTATCTCGTGGAATAGTTTGAGGAGTAGTAGTATTAGTTCTTCCTTGAATGTCTGGTAGAATTCTACACTGAATCCATCTGGCCCTGGACTTTTTTTCGTTGGAAGGCTTTCAATGACTGCTTCTATTTCATTTCGGGTTATAGGTCTATTTAAGTTGTTTGTCTGTTCTTGATTTAATTTTGGTAAATGATAGTTATCCAGAAACTTGTCCATTTCCTTTGAATTTTCAATTTTTGTGGAATACAGATTTTCAAAGTATGACCTGAAAATTGTCTGGATTTCCTCTGTGTCTGTTGTTATGGTCCCCATTTCGTTTCTGATTTTGTTAATTTGCATGTTCTGTCTCTGCTTTTTCGTTAATTTGGATAAAGGTTTGTCTATCTTGTTGATTTTCTCAAAAAACCAACTCTTCGTTGCATTGATTTTTTTGTATTGTTTTCCTGGTTTCTATTTTGTTGATTTCAGCCCTCAAGTTGATTATTTCCTGGCGTCTGCTCCTGCGGGGTGAATTCGCTTCTCTCTGTTCTAAGGTTTTCAGTTGGGCTGTTAATTCTCTTATGTGACTATCCTCTGTTTTCTTCATATGGGCACTTAGTGTAATGAACTTCCCTCATAGCCCTGCTTTCAAGGTGACCCATAAGTTCGGGTATGTTGTATCCTCATTCTCGTTAAATATTAGAAAGTCTTTAATTTCTTTCTTTATTTCTTCTTTGACCCAGGAGTGGTGCAATTGCACATTGTTCCGTTTCCATGAGTTTGCAGGTTTTCTGCTATTTGTGTTGTTGTTGAATTCCAATTTTAAAGCATGGTGGTCTGATAAGATACAGGGGACTATTCCTATTCTCTTGTATCTGTTGAGGTTTGTTATGTCACCTAGTATGTGGTCGATTTTAGAGAAGGTTCCATGTGGAGCAGAGAAGAAGGTATATTCTTTTGTCTTTGGATGGAATGTTCTATAGATGTCTGTTAATCCCAGTTGAGACATAACTTCTGTTAATTCTTTTGTTTCTTTGTTGAGTTTCTGATTTGTGTTCCTGTCTAGTGTTGAGAGTGGTGTATTGAACACTCCCACTATAAGTGTGTGAGGTTTTATGTAAGCTTTGAGTTTTAGTAGTGTTTCTTTTACGAATGTGGGTGACTTTGTATTAGGGGCATAGATGTTCAGAATTGAGACTTTGTGTTGATGGATTTCTCCTGAGATGAATATGAAATGACCGTCTTCATCTCTTTTGACTAGTTTTGGTTTGAAGTCTAACTTGTTAGATATTAGGATAGCTATGCCTGCTTGCTTCTTATTTCCATTTGATTGGAAAATCTTTTCCCAACCCTTTACCCTGAGGTAATGTCTATCTTTGGAGCTAAGATGTGTTTCTTGTATGCAGCAGAAGGATGGATTCTGTCTTCGTATCCATTCTGTTAGCCTGTGTCTTTTTATAGGTGAGTTAAGACCATTAATTTTGAGGGTGAGTAAGGTCCATTGATTGTTGATGCTTGTTTGATTTAGGTTTGTTGTTGGCAGTGGTATTGTGAATATATTTGTTCTGCTTCACCCTAGGTTTCTGGTGTAGTTGGATTATCTGTTGCCTACTATTTTGTGGGCGTAGTTACCTTCCATGGGTTGGAGTTTTCCTTCCAATACTTTCTGGAGGGCTGGATTTGTAGATACATATTGGGAAAATCTGGTTTTGTCGTTAAATATCTTGTTCTCTCCATCTATATTGATTGAGAGTTTTGCTGGATATAGTAGCCTAGGCTGGCATCCATGTCTCTTAATACTTGTAGAACATCTATCCACAACCTTCTGGCCTTGAGGGTTTCCATGGAGAAGTCAGGTGTAATTTTGATAGGTCTGCCTTTATATGTTACCTGTCCTTTTTCCTTCGCTGCTCTTAATATTCTTTCTTTATTCTGTATGCTAGGTGTTTTGATTATTATATGTCGAGGGGTCTTTTTTCTTTGGTCCAGCCTATTTGGGGTTCGTTATGCTTCTTGTACTTTCATGGGCACGTCCTTCTTCAGATTTGGAAAGTTTTCCTCGATGATTTTGTTGAATATGTTTTCGGCACCTTTGAGCTGGGCTTACTCACCTTCGTCTATGCCTATTATTCTTAGGTTTGGCCTTTTCATGGTGTCCCACATTTCCTGGATGTTTTGTGTTAAGAATTTGTTGGATTTATGATTTTCTTTGGTCGATGAATCTATTTCTTCTAGTTACTCTTCTGTGCCTGAGATTCTCTCTTCCATCTCTTGAATTCTATTGGTTATGCTTGTGTCTGTAGTTGCCGATTTTTTGCCCAGCTTTTCAATTTCCAGCATTCCTTCCTTTTGTGTTGCCTTTATTTTCTCAATTTCAGTTTTCAAGTCTTGAACCGTTTCCTTCCCCTGGTTAATTGTTTTTTTCTTGGCTTTCTGTACTTTCCTTAAGTTATTTGTTCATTTCTTCCACTTTTTTGTTTGTTTTTTCCTCCATTTCTTTAAGGGATTTTCTCACATCTTCTTTGAGGGCCTCTATCATTTTTATGATGGTAATTTTTAAGTCGTACCCTTGTGCTTCCTCTGCTTTGTTGTTGTGTTCCATTCTAGTTGGTGTAGATTTCCCTAGATTCTGGTGGTGTCATGCTTGTCTTTCTGTTGTTAGGTGTTCTCTTTTATTGCCTTCTTCCCATAGCTTCTTCCAGTAGGTGATGGTGGTGTATCCCCCCTGTCTCTATGGTATTTCCCCGATGGGCTTATGTGGGTCTGAGATTCAATATCTGTAGCTCTGGGTGGTCCAAACTCTCTAGGAGGTTTCTCCGCAGACAGGGATCCAGGGATGGGTCAAGGATGAGAATCCAGAAGAAGATGTAAGCAGGTACTCACAGTGGTCCTCTGGCCAATAGCTCTGGCCAATAGCTCTGGCCAATAGCTGGCGGAAGAGGGCAAGGGCTGAGCTGGAACTTGAGAAGGTTTTGCAGGAAAATGGGATCTCACTGGAAACTGGCGCTCTCCAGCTGAGACCTTGCTCTTTGGCCAAGGCCAGGATTTGGGGGTCAAGTATCTTGCTGGCAGGAACTCAGAGTGGACCTGCAGAGATAGGCGGATCTCTGGGAGGGGCCCGGGACTCCAGCAGAGGACTGGAGGCGGGTCAGAGACCAAGCTGGTGGAAATTAAGGGTGGCCCTGTGTTGATAGGCAGGTCTCCTTTGTTCAGAGTTGCTCCGAGAAGTCTCCGAAGTAGGGTGGACTTTTGGCTCCACCCTCTGTCCCAGTGCTCAACCAGAGGGGCAGGACCGTGGGTGGGGTACAGCACAGGATAAGAGGGGTAGGGTGGCAGTGGGGATGGGTGGGGGTGTATCAGAGCTCCAAGGGTTCTCTCGATGTGGACCAGAGACAGGAACAGCAGGATCAGGGGCCAACCCAGGGAGTTCGGGCGGGGGAGGGGGGAAAAGAGGTTGTAGGGGACAGGCAGCCCTGATTGGGCCCAGACTCAGCTCTGGCCAATAGCTGGCGGAAGAGGATAAGGGCTGAGCTGGAACTTGAGAAGGTTTTGCAGGAAAATGGGATCTCAGTGGAAACTGGCGCTCTCCAGCTGAGACCTTGCTCTTTGGCCAAGGCCAGGATTTGGGGGTCAAGGATCTTGCCTGCAGGAACTCCAAGTGGACCTGCAGAGATAGGCGGATCTGTGGGAGGGGCCCGGGACTCCAGCAGAGGACTGGAGGTGGGGTCAGAGACCAAGCAGGTGGAAATTAAGGGTGGCCCTGTGTTGATAGGCAGGTCTCCTTTGTTCAGAGTTGCTCAGAGTAGTCTCCGAAGTAGGGTGGACTGTTGGCTCCACCCTTGTCCTAGTGCTTAACCAGAGCGGCAGGACCGTGGGTGGGGTAGGACACAGGGTGGGTGGGGTAGGGTGGCAGTGGGGATGGGTGGGGGTGTATCAGAGCTCCAAGGGTGCTCTCGATGGGGCTCCTTTGCTTTTTCTTAAGGGTTTCTGGCACAGCAGGAACCTTCTTTTTGTTCTCCAGTGTGGCTTCCATGGCTCCTTCCAGTTGGGAGTAAAAAAGAGAGAGCAAAAATATTTCTTTTTAATAAATTGTAATAATTAAAAAAAAACCTGTCCATGTTTATGTAGGTAACTCCAATTAAACTCAGTGAGTCACTCCTCCACACACATACCTCAAAGAAAAAAGACATGAAAAGTAAGATGAGGAATTGTTGGGAAGCAAAAAATTGTTCAGTAGGAGGAGGGGGGATAGGAAAGGTAATGGGGTATAATGTATGTATGTATAGAATTGTCAAATAATAAACCTTTTTAAAAAAGAAATTAGGTCTTAGATAAAATTGAGTAAAGAAATAAGAATGTCAGTATTATAAACACAGGAATGAATTCTCCCAACAACTTCAATATACTTTAAAAGGAATCATTGTCTGTGTGTGTGTGTGTGTGTGTGTGTGTGTGTGTGTGTGTGTGTGCGCGCGTGTGTGTATGTGTGTGAGGGCACATATGTGTGGAAGTAAGAAAAAACCTGAGATATAGTTCCCCCTCAGGAGTTTGTTTTCTGGAACAGGATCTCTCTGGGACCTGGGACTTGCCAATTAGGCTAGTCTGGCTGACAAGCCAGCTCCATGGACTAACCTGGCTTTACCTTCCCAATGCTGGAAATGCAAGCACATGAAACCATGCCTGGCTATGGGATCTAGCTAAGCACTTTACTAAGTTAACTTTCCATCCCCTTGAAAAAGAATTACTACTAATACTACTACAACAATATTTTGCACAGCTGGGATGGAAGTTAGCCAAGCCCTCACACAGGCTAAGCAAGCACTTTACAGCTGAGTCATGGCTTCAGCTGGAAGAGAGATCTTTCACAGAATCTCCAGAGAAATGCAGCTTGGCTAAACTTCATGAGGCCCAGCATGGGAAACACATTGGAGAATGCTTACATTTTGGACATATAGTTTGTGGTCTTTTCTGATGATAATAATAGAAATCTAATAGTGTAACTTGGATTTATTTCTAGGAGCTAGGAGGAAAATGTTCACAGACTTTGCAGTTTTTGTCTGTTGTTTTTTTTTATAAAGTGTGGAAGTAAATCCGGATTGCCTTCCTCTATTATTAAAAACTACAACTTTTATTTCTGAACTACATAAATTTATATAAATGCATATAAAACTTATATAAACTTATTCCACTCCCCAAACTGTAGATCTCTTAAATGGGCCTGCCTCTGAAATTATTTCCTTTTTATTTTTCTGGTATAGAAATACATATATGAATTCAAATATACTTTATAACCACTAAAATAAACACTTGACAGATTAGTCTCATAGACAACATGAAAGCAGATTTAAACTATCACTTAGTCAGGAAAGGTAGGATAAGGAACCACAAAAGTCTGTCCCTCCCTAAGACCAAAATTTTGTTAAAATTCATTTTTCAGAACCCCGGAAAAGCAACCAAAGACTAACCAAAAAAAAAAAAAAAAAATCTAAGAAATGACATTTCAGAGAAACACCTGGATATCAGTAAGAATAGAGACTTATAACACTTTAACTTGCCACATCTTAGTCTCCTCAGATCCATGTAAATCTTAAAATCCAACAATCACACACCAAAAATGTTGTAAACACCAACAACCTAGCAGCCACACGGGATGAAAGAGGATTACAGTTCCTCCAGAGTACCATCTCAACAGTCACTGCCAGGCTGTATCTGGCAGCTCTCTAGAAGCGCACTGGGGTGGTTTGAATAGGAATGGCTGCCATAGATTCATGTATTTGAATACTTCCTCACTGGAGAGTGTAACCATTAGGATGTGTGGCTTAGTGGGAGGAAGTGCTTCACTAGGGGTGTGCTTTGGTAATTCAAATGTTCAAGCCAGGCCCAGTATCTTCCTCTTGCTGCTTATCTTCCTGCTGATCCGAATGTACAACTCTCAGCTACCTCTCCAACCCCATGTGTGCCTGCCTGTGTGCCACCATTCTCCCTGCCATGAGGATAATGGACTAAACCTCTGAAAATGTAAGCAAGCCCCAATTAAATGTTTTGTTATGATGTCTCTTCATAGCAGTAGAGCAATGACTGAGACAGAAGTTGGTTATTGTGATAGGAAGATGAACCATGATTTTGTTCAGAGGAATAGGGAACATTTTGGGACTTTGGGTTAGGAAAGCAGTTGAGTACTTTAAGTGGGGCTCATTAGGCCTACTAGGAGCATGGAAGAGTGTGGTGCTAAAGGTTGTTGTTCTTTTGCTATAATTATTGCCTAAGAAAGCACAAACACGAGACTCAGCGTCACGTGGAGTTTATTGAGGGAAGGGAAAGAAAGGGTGTTAGCTGGTGGCAAACTGAAAGCAGGGGAGAGAGAGAGAGAGAGAGAGAAAAAGAGCAAGAGAGAGGGGGAGGGCAAGAGTGGGAGGCAGTGGGAGGCACTTTTAAGAGAAAAGGGGCAGCAGGAAGTGTAAAGGAGCTAAGTCCTGTGCTCAAAGAGATAAACAGATTAAAGAAAAGCCCAATGCTAAATGGAATAAAGGGAGTGGTGACCTCAGGGCAAAACCCTACTCAGCTAAGCTTTCATCTTGTGGAAAGGAATTAAAGAAAAGCTTAGGCAGTGAAGGAAACCATCAAAAACAGAAAGCTGAGAAAAATGTATTTGAATAAGAGGGCCAACTTCCAGCCCCAGCAAACAGAGGAACTTGGCAACTTCAGCGATGTGGTCCTGGCTTCAGAGTCAAGGATACAAGAATGGGTTAGTCATCCAAGGCCAAGGAAAGCCGCTGAGGCCAGGCATGTGTCAGGGATGTCCCTGAATGGAAGCCTAGAGAAGCCATTACTTGAAACTGTGAAAATGAAGCCTGAATGTTGGAGATGCCAGGGTTGTGGGATCCCTGCCAAGGAGAACTGCTATCAGGGAATGGAACTAGCCCAAGAGAGAGAAGTGTGTTGCAGTCAACAAAGCTGAAAGAAGTTGGAAATCTGAAGAGTGCTTTGACATCAGACATAGAGATGCAGGATTTATAGTTTGCTCAGCTGGGTTTTGGTTTTGTTGTGATGGTAATATACATCCTGTGCCACTATGCATTGGAAGTATGAGATCTAATTTTTCATTTTGATTTTACCAGGGATTACAGTTAGACTGCCTCAAATCTCAGAAGACTTTGAACTTCAGACTTTTAAACAATATTGAGATGTGATAGACTATGGTATCTTTTCATGTTGGACTGAATGCACTTTTGTTTTATGATGAGCCTATGGGGGCTAGGGAGTAGAATGTGGTGGTTTGAATTGGAAAGGCTCCCTTAGACTCATATATATATTTGAATGCTTGGTCACCAGAGAGTGACATTATTTGGAGGTGTGGCCTTGTTGGAGTGGGTATGACCTTGTTGGAGAAAGTCTGTCACTGGGTGTGGGCTTTGAGATTTCAAGTGCTCAAGCCAGGCCTTTTGTATTATTCTTCTTGCTACTGACTACAGGTCAAGATGTAGAACTCTTAGGTCCTTCTCCAGCACTATGTCTGCCTGTGTGCCACCATGCTTCCTACCATGATGATAATGGACTAAACCTCTGAAACTGCAAGCCAACCCCTGATTAAATGTTTTCCTTTATAAAAGTTGCTGCAGTCATGGTGTCTGTTCACAGAAACAGAACAATAACTGAGAAACATACCAAGCAGACTAGCAATATGAATAATTCATGATCCATGGGTACAGAGATAACACATTAGTTTCAAATACAAACATGAACTTGAAAACTAAGGAAATATATAGATAGCAAAAGTGATACAGTGGTTACATTTTATATACTTTTATGGAATATAATTGACTTAAAGGCAAACACTCTGTTTTTAGAAAGTGTGTGTGTATACCTGTATGAATTTATATAAACCTTGCGCATGCAGATGTCCTTGTTGGACAAAAGAGGTGTTGGAATCTTCAGAATCAGATATATAGGCATATGTGAGCTATCTGAGTGTGGGTGGGTATTAGAATGAATCTCAAGCGTTTGCAAGAGCTGTCAGCACTTTCTTTTCTTTTAGAACATAATTTCTTTACTTATTCTTCAGGAAATTCACATCATGTACCCCAATTCCCCTCATTTCCCAATCTCTCCATATCCTCCCTTCACCTTTGCAGCATCTTCCCCAATAATGAAAATTTTAAAATGAAAACCAAACCAACCAAACAAACAAACAAGCAACAACAACAACAACAACAAAACCTCTTCTAGCCTCCTCTGTCTTTCCTGCCTCTTCAACACCTCTTTATTTGTCTTAGTGGCATTGGGAGATAGGATGTATCACCCAGTATATCTTTTGTCCCATTAGCAGTAAATCATTGATCTGGTTCAAGACCTCTGGATTGTGATACACCATCATCACTGGATCCTCACCAAAAACTCCTCTCAGATATCCCCTAGTCATCCCAAGTCATGGAACTCCTATGGATATCATTTCACAAGACCAGTCCATTCACAAGCTCCAGCAGGTCATAGGTGTGGTCATTGTTAGAGTGGGCCAACCTGGACATGGGCCTGGGTAGTGGCTAAGATGGTTGGTTCAGGGCACTAGGGCCATCTACCTCACAGGAGGGGCAGAGTCAGCTTCCCTACTCCTATGCCATTAGGGTCAGTTCTCCCATGTGCTATGTCTCCCAGCTCCCTTGTAGTATCCAGTGAGGGACAGGGACAGCTTTTTCAGGGTCAGTGAAGGGTAGGGCTTGGCTCAGTATGGCCCATAGATTTCATCACCCATGGTTTCTATGGACCCTGTGGTAACACAGACCACAGACATCAACAAAGACACCAGCTGCATTAGGACCATGGACCCATAAATGGTCCTTAGCAGCAGCTTGGGCCCAGACATCACCATGGCCCATGTGATCATGTAGATCACCCAGATCAGTATGGTTCAGGGAGTATTAAGGCCCTCAGACACTGACAGTCTTTGGTGGTTGACCAGATCCTGGGCAGCCACAAGGCTCTCAGTGGCAACAGGAACAATGGTCATCAATTTTGACCTTGACTACTGTAAGGCCATGGACCCAGACATGGCTCTTGGCAATAGCTTGGGCCTGGATAACACCGTGGTCCCAGGTGACCACTTGGATCAGCATGCTTCTGGTGGCTGCATAGTCCCCAGACACTAACAAGGCCACAGGTTGTGGCCTAGGCACTGGGCTTTTGTGTGGTCTTTGGTGACAATATGGGCCATAAACATTAACACAGACCCCAACTGTGATAGGACCATGGAACCAGACATGACTTTTGGAAGCAGCCAGGGCTTGGGGATCACCATAGCCCCATCCATTCAGATTAGTTATGCACAGCTGCATCATGGCTCTTGCACACCATCATGACCTCAGGTGGCAGGCGAGACCCCAGACATGTACACACTGCCTTTCGTGGTAACAGGAGCCAAGGACAACAACTCAGACCCTGATTGCAGTTGAGCCATGGGCCCAGAGTTGGCCCTCAGCACTGTCAGCACTTTCAATTGCTAAAGTATTTATCTACCTCCATTCTTTAAAAATGCAGTATTTTCAAAATTAATTCTTTGGGAATTTCATACATGTATGAAATTTTGGTCATGTTCACTGTCCACCCTTCCCCCAACCCCTCTTGGATCCACCCATCCAAATTCATATCCTCTTTTTTCTAATAACATGCTGAGTCTACTTTATGCTTCCCAAATATGCATGTATTGGGGGTGGGACATACACAAGAGCATGGTCAACTTAAAAGGGCCTTTTCCCTTAAAGGAAACTGATTCTTCCTCCTGTTGTAGGCATCAAGTGTCAGTATCTCTTAATGTAGGCATAAGGAGCTTCTTCCATCCATGGAATAATGCTAGCTGCCTTGATCTTTTACAGGAAATCATAGCTCCCATAAGTTCATACATGCAGTAATCCTGTGAAGTCCATCAGACACTGTTTTGATTAGGTCTTACCTGACCTCTGGAGGCTTATAAGAATATGATATTCTTGCAAGAAACAGATAAGCTATTTTGTCATGATAAAATATGAAGAATATGGAACAATTAAAAAATACATGATAAAGTAAAATTGGAACTAAACTATTAAAAAGAATGCATAAGAAAAGAGAAAAACATAAAGAGAACCAGCAAAATCGAAAGTAGGTCCCTTGACAATACTGACAAAATTGACAAACTTTTGGCTAGACTGACCAAGAAGGAATCGTTATGAACTTCTGATCCTCCTGCTTTTGCCTCTCAAATGCTGAAATCACAGGTGTGCATTTCTGTGCCCAACTTTTTTTTCTGTCTTTTTAATGAAAACAATCTTATTTTACATACCAATCCCCATTCCCTCTCCCTCCCATCCTCCCTTGCCCCCCACCAATTTCCCATCCCACCCCTTCCACTCCCCAGGGAGGGTGACACCTCCCATGGGGGATCATCAAAATCTGTCACATCATTTGGAGCAGGACCTAGGCCATGCCCTTCTTAAGGAATGGGCTCCCAAAGTCCATTAGTGCACTAGGGATAAATACTGGTTCCATTGCCAGAGGTCCCATAGACTGTTCTCCCAATTGACACTCATGTTCAGTGGTCTGGTTGGGTCCTATGTTGTTTCCCCAGCTGTCAGTCTGGGGTCCATGAGCTCCCACTTATTCAGATCAGCTATTTCTGTGGGTTTTCCCAGCCTGGTCTTGACCCCTTTACTCATCACTCCTCCCTCTCTGCAACTGGATTCCAGGAGTTCATCTCAGTGGTGTTGAGCTGTGGATCTCTGCTTCTGCTTCCATCAGCTGGGTGAGGTACTTCCATCATCTACTGGCATTTGAGGTAGTCATCAATCTCATTACAGAGGAAGGGCATTTGTGTCTAGCTTTACATACTATTTTTTAAAGGCATCTATTGTAAAATTGCTTCAAGTCCTGGCATTTTTTATTTGTTTGTTTGTTTGTTTGTTTTTGTCTTCCAGAAGTGAATGAACTCTCTAGTCACTTGCAGGACAGCCTGTGTCACATAGCTGATGATGTAATTGTACCACAGACAGACATTTGGGAAGGAGGAATGTGTTTGAAAATTTCTGCCTATCTTAGGTTTCTTCTCATCTTAAGATGACCAGGCAAGGATAGACTACTAGAAATAATGTCTGACAGAGAGAAAAAATAGGAAATACCACACCAGCAGTTCTCAAAACAACAAAAAACAAACAAAAAACTGGGTTTTGCTTGATAAACAAGGTTCAGCAAATCAGTCACCTAGGAAAATCCTCATCTGGCAAGCCCTGACTTGGCCAGAGTGTACATCAGATTCAGAGGCAATAGATAGTGAAGAGGAGAGGCAGACAGATCATGGTCACTGCGTCGGGGGATTTTCCCTGTATAAATTGGCATACCCAATCCTCCCTCCAGTCTCTGGAGTAAGCCAGGAGAAAGAAGTCGTATCTCAAGAAAAACTTGATTTTGTGCATTTGCTTTTATAAACACAGTTAATGATGATGAACATAGTTGTAGCTGCTGGATCAATTCTGTGTCAGTTCCTTCCATGTCCTATGATAGTTTCCCTTAAGCTGAAGGGTGCCCAAGGTCCACATGAACCTCACTCTGACTTAGAAGCACACTTAAGTGTTTCTTGTTTGTGTACCAGATCCACTAAATTTTATAACATTTTATTTATTCATTTATTTTTGAGTGTTCATTTGGGTACAGTATACACATGTTTGGAGGCCAAAAGTTCATGTCAGGTGTCTTCTTCAGTTGCTTTCCTCTTTCTTCCTTCCTTTCTTTCTTTCTTTCTTCCTTCCTTCCTTCCTTCCTTTCTTTCTTTCTTTCTTTCTGTCTTTCTTTCTTTCTTTCTTTCTTTCTTTCTTTCTTTCTTTCTTTCTTTCTCAGAAATGATCTCTCTCAGAACCTGGAACTGTAACTCACCAATTCAACTAGACTGGCTAACCAGCATGCCTTAGAAACCCTCCTGTGTTCACTTCCAAGTGCTGAGATGATGGGTGTGTGCCATTGCTCCTGGCTTCTCAAATTGGTTCTGAAAATTGGAATTTTGATATTTATATATGCCTGTCAACCACTTCAGAGACTAAGCCATCCCCCCCCCAGCTCCAAGAGTGCAACACTTTAAATGTCATGTTGGGGTGTTAGAATTATCCAGTCTACCTACACATAGAAAGACAGCAGGATGTTAATAAAGAACTTTGGACAATATATGAGTATATTTTATTTGGCAAAGTAAAAGAAAGTGTTCTTTGATTTTTATTTTTTTTTCCATCAAGAATACTTAAGTTTAAAAAATTAAGGATCTGAACTGGGCAGTGGTGGCGCATGCCTTTGATCCCAGCACTAAGAAGGCAGAGGCAGGTGGAACTCTGTGAGTTCAAAGCCAGCCTGGTCTACAAAGTGAGGTCCAGCACAGCTAGAACTGTTACACAGAGAAACCCTGTGTTGGAAAAAAATTCAAGGGTCTGTTAAAACCACATTTTGAGACTATGTCTCACAGAGGAAAGTATGTTTATTTGGCTTATTTAGTATTAATTTTTTAAAAGAGGGGTCTCAAATTGTACTGTCAATCTGTTGGTTATAGAATGTGTTACAACATAGATAGTTAACAGAAGCCTACAAATAATGTTATTTCTTAAATATTTCAGTAATTCTGTGTAATGAAATATGCTATAGTAGGACATTTAAACCAAATTAGTAGGCATGTGTTCATAAGTTTGCTTGCTTGCTTGATCCATCTGCTATGGGGTTTTTGCAGGACAATATATTCTCTTTTCAAATATTTCCATCAGTGATGAGGTCCACTGTCCTTTACATAGAGAGATAAAGTCTGGATTCCCACTTCTAGAATGGTGAACTAGGGGATTTGGCCAAGAAAAGCTGATTCACCCAGAAAATGTCTTTGTAAAGGTACTAGAGTAACTATTTAGATCTGTTTAGGATCTTGTAATAAGGACACCAAGGAAGCTATTTTCTCCCCTCAGGTACTTAAACTAATTATGGAAGGGAAGCTGAGAGGCCAAACTAACGAACCTATCAAGAAAAGAGGGAGATCTTGGCACATTCTCACAATGGACTACATCCTATAACTGGATGTATGGACTCCCAAGCTACATTATTTAGCTAAGTCTGGGATCATGGCAATTACAACCCTTGATCAAGTAAATCCCTGTGTGATGTGCTAGTATTTATGTGTGCCCAGACACCATACTGAAACAAACAAAAATCACATTTGGAGGAAGACAATGCTCATGCATCAAATTATTTCTATGAACAAGTCTTAAAATACAATGCCTGTCAATGATAAATAATGAGACACATGAAAATGAAGGACAATTAACAGCATCAGAAATTATAGAAAATAGAAACAGACTCACACTGGGTGCAAATACTGGAATTATGAGCTGCTGATTTTGAAATACCATAATTATCCCACCTTTTATCTACAGAGATAAGAAATGAATTAACACTGGACAGTGCTGAGTGTGGTGGTACACACCTGTAATCCCAGAAATGTGACAGTGAATGGTGTAAAGGCAGGAGAGGTAAGAGTTCAAAGCCATCCTTGGATATATAGTTAGTTTGAGGTCAGCCAGGACTACATAAAACCTCATATTAAAACAATGTCAACAGAAAGTCAAAACCAAAACTAACCAACCAACTATACAAACAAAAGCCTCAAACAAGAATTTTGGTAGAGAGCTGATAACTATTAAAACAAATATACATACATACACACATACATATATATGAGTTTTAAAAATACAACTCAAATTAAGAATGTAGTGGCCAAGTGGAATTAGTAGATACAGAATACAGAGAAATACAATGTAACGCTATTACCATTGCTCTTGGGTAGCCACTCTATGGTAAGACCTCCTTGCCAAAGATACTATACACTTGGGCTGCAAGACATAGATATCAGTATCAAACTGACTTGGACTCTTCCTTCCTATTGGCTAGCTTTCATAGTATCAGAAGGTATATGCAGGTTGCTGGGTGAATGTTCTGTGACAAGACTTTTCCTGAGGAGTTGTAACACACATGTCCACTCAACCCAGAAAAGGAGATCATGACAGACTAAAATAAAGATGCCTGTAAGTGGTATAGCTTTGAGGAGAAAGGCTTCCCTGATTAAAGTGTTACAGCTCTAAACGGAAAAGCTTCACCAAAGGAGATGTTGCAGCTCTGAAGGAAAAGGCATCCTGGCAGTCTGGAGCAAAGGGATACAACAAAGTCATGCTCCACAACACAAGAGATTTATTGAAAGAGACACAGAGGGCTGCTTCTGCTCTGACAAGAAGCAGCAAGGAACTGAGCAGGCTTCTTGCAGGGAGTTGCTTGGGGTGTCAGAGCTTTCGAGGATGGCATGGGATTGGTGGGATTATTGTGACCTGATCTTGAGGCAAGCTCAGGGGTTGATGGGATTCTTTTTCTTTCCTTGGAAGACAATGAATTTTGTTTGGATTATTTTCAAGAATATGTGTGAAGAGTTCAGGAGCAGAAATGGCTCAAAGACAGCTGCATCACCAAAGCCCAGGCCATCATTGGTGATAGCTTATAAAAACTGTAACCCTGGAACACACTTCACAGCCTGAAGGCAGCTCAATAAGTTGTAGCTTTACAGGTGATCAGTAGGTGTAAGCCTCTTCCAGTCCAGCTACTCTTTGTTTCTTCTGGTCAGTTCTGCTAGTCTTTGCTTCTTCTGGGCAGCTGTGCTAGAATGAAATTGACTTTCAGCAGTCTTTGTTGTTTATATACTCTAGGGGGTGGAAGGGGTTCAGTGAATCTAGTCAGGTTCAGGAACTTCCTGAAGCTATTTTGAGTTGTTTATTTCCTGTCTTAATGAGTTTTCCTGAAAGAAGGAATGTTTCAATCTAAGAGGAGACTTCTACACAACACAGCAGGGAAAAAATATATTAACTGTCTTACACAGTGTAAGACCCTGCAGACCACAACCACAAGCCAGATCGGCCAAATGTGCTGCTGCTGCTGCTGCTGCAATAGTGGTATGACTCTTATGTTTCTAACTGAACCTGAAGCCTGATACACAGGAGAAAATCCGTGCCTGATACTGAGAATCACTCTTTATGAGTGTGGTCACATGTGGGAATGTATATATGGTCAACTCTAAGTGGATTTAGTGGGTTATTAAAGAAAAGGAAAAAGACATGAAGTTAGGAGATGTGTGTGTGTAGAGGTATCTAGGGGAATTGGAGGAGGTAAATGAGAGTTAATACGTTCATACTTCACTGAATACACATATGAAATTAAAAAAGAATATGTATATATTTCTATAATCTCTATATGAAATATAAAATTGTTAAGTATGGTAAAACATACTTTTCAAAAATTGAAATAAAAACTCAAATGTGAAGCAATAATGTATCAAATATTTATTCAATTTATTCATGAGGGCATCAGTAAGATGGGGTAGCTGGGTGGAAGAACAATTAATGAACTGAGTATTTTGAAGCCTTAATAAAAAATAATCTTAGAATCAGATCTATGTAAGATATAGAACTGATTAACGAATCACAGAGCAATAAAATCATAACCTTTGGGGTTATCTTTTTTACCAGATAGAAATAATCTACAAGTTAATATATAACTTCACAGTGCCTGAGCTCTAATCAGATAGCAAATAACCAAGTCAAATACAGAAACATTCTCTCAGAGAATTAAATAATTTGATGGTACAATGCTCTCAATATGACTTTGAAAGAACATGTCCCCTTCCCTTTGCTTTAGATAATTTTTCTTAACAAGTAGTTGTCAATTATACAAAATATGCTGTATATCAAAATATTAGTCAGCATTCTACTGAAAGGTCAGTGTCAGGCCAGAGGCATTAATAAACAGATTCTTTCATAGGTGTGGATAGGGTTAAGGAGATCTGAAAGAGATGTGGACTGATAACAGCAGGGGGCTCTAAGGTCAGAAGTGACAGGGAGGTAAGAAAGGGGAAACACAAATGCTAAATCAACTCCCTTTTGTACCCTAGCCTTTTACTAATGCTTTCGATTGGCTCACCCCATCTGGATCCAAAGGAAGAGAGACCACTGATGTCACCCACAATGATCAGTCTTTCTGGGCACATAACAAGTATAAGAAGTACAATGAGAAGCAAGTAGAGAACAATCAACTCAGCCCAAATAGCAGGTATGTTTTATGAACTGTATTCTTTCTCACACCAAGATAAATGCCAGAACCGTAAACCTTTGTACCCTACTACCAAATGCTGCTTTATTTGGAGACAGTCTTCACTGAGATAGTCAAGTTCAAGTGAGATCATTAAGTTAGCTCTTGAATGAATGCAACTGGGATCTTTATTAAAAGGAGAAATTTAGAGAGCCATCTGGGACAATTCCCTCCCTTATAGCCCTTAGAACTAACCAACTCTACAGCTATCTGGAATCCAAGCCTCAGAACTATTGGAAATAAATTTATTTATTTGATGAATTATGTTTTGAGACAGGGTCTCACTACAAAGTATCAGCTGTCCTAGAACTTGCTATGTGGTCCAGTCTGTCCTCAACCTCACAGGAAATTGCCTAACTCTGCCTTCTGGGTACTGGGATTAAAGTGTGTATCACTATGCTCAACCTTGGTGATAATTTTTATGGTTTAAGTTATACACTTTATGGCACTTTGTTACTACAACCCTAGCAAACTAACACAGGTATATAAATAATACTTGAGGTCAATGAGATGGGTGGATAAAGGCACCTGCTACCCAAACCTGATGTCTTGAGTTTGACCCCTGGGACCTATAATGTGGATGAAGAGAACCAATCTCTTGTGAGTTGTCCTCTGATGTCTACACATATTGTAGTATGCACTCACCCAGACACATAGACACATATGCACACATAAAATAATTAAAAATACTCACAGGAAAGGCCTCACACTACAATATTGAGCACTGATTATATGAGCTGGTATTACAGATGATTTCTGTTTTGATTTTTTATTCATTTCCTAGTTTATACATCAGAAAACCATAGTTTTCCTAAAATTTCTTTTTATTTTATGTATACAAATGTTTGCCTGCATACATATAAGTGTACTACATGCATGTCTGGTGTCCTTGGAGACCAGAAGAGGACAGGCATTCAATCTCTTGGAACTGGAGTTATAGGCAGGGTTTTAGGAACTAAACTGAGTCCTCAGAAAGAACACTTTCACTGAGCCATCTCCCTTGTCTCCTAACAAAGTTTTTTATAAAAGAAACCTCAAGGCAATAGTAGGGGGAGGCCACACTTGGGTATGTTAAAGAGTGTAAATGGTAGAGAGAATAACATTCATTGTTATCACACAGGGTCAGTGGGTAGGTTATTTGTATTTCAAGGGCATTTTTCATTATTCTACACTGAATTTCCATCTCTCTGTTCCAATAATTTCATAGATCTAGTTTTTGTCTTTCTCTCCAAAGCTGTTGTTTCATTTGTAGGCAACTTAGGACTTACTTCCCCATTCTAACTTCTCAATATTTAACAAGAAACCAAAGTTTAGCATATAAGACTACTTTAATTAAAAATATGTCAGGAACACTGTGGAAGAGGGAGTCAACTGATTGTAAGAACCAGAGGACCAATAAATCTGCTGAGATTATATCCACTAGAAATGACAGAGAAGTTTCTTTACACATGATATGTCAACACTATGACTGCCTGAACAATACCTGGACAAGTAGAACACAGAAAGGCATGCTAACATGGAAGGGAGAAATCTCATGGGGCCTTATGCCTAGACAAAGAACAACAGGCAATTAAAAGAGTGGGAGAAATAGTCTTCCTCAAGAAAGAGCTCCATAATTGATGATTCAATACCAAGAGGTCAGCCATGAAATCACATCCACACATGTAACACTAAACAGACAGAGCAGGTTTTATTTATATAGTTAGGTACACATAGATGTGTTATGTGTTTATATACATATGTATGTAACAATGACAATTAAAGTAAAAGAGACGATGTATTTGAGAGGGAACATGGGGTAGGGAATACATAGGAAAAGTTGCAAGGAGGAAATGTGGGTGAAAACAAAAAAAAATTGATTTAAAAGAAGAGCATGCCATTGATTTCTGTTAACGAGAAGAATTAAAGACAACACAAATTTGGTGAGTTCAGGAGATACTTGTTAAGTGAAAAAATAATGTTGATGTTTAAGGGATCTTGCATAGGAAAATTAAGGTCTTGCTAGGGTTTAAATATGTTCCTCCCAAAAAGTATATGTTGGAAATTTAATCTATAATGAGAGGTAATTAGGGCATGAGGGACATCACAGAAGTCAGTCTCTTATAAAAGGATGAATCTGAAAACTTTCATGCCTCTCTTTTTATTTCTCTCTATCTGTTCACCATGACATAACACAACAAGCACAACAAGAAAGCTCTTGCCAGATTCTAGCCACTTTCTAGTCTCCAAAATTGTAAACCAATAAATTTATTGTTTAAAATAAATTGTCTAGCCTGTGGTATTCTGTTGTATACTAAGAGTGCCTAATTAACAGTTTTTTATTCATATTTTAGAAAAATAAATTCAAATGGCCCTCAGCCCACTGTTTCATTCCTCATGGTGATCTTTTTCTAACTACTCCTATGTCCTTTTACTGTAACCTTGAGAACTCAGTCTTAGGTAGATCACAGAAGATCTTTTTACACCATCCCTTTGTCTTCCACTTGCCTGTGTCTGCTCTGCCTTGCCCTTTCTGAGACTATAATTTTTTTTTCCCCAAGGGAGCATCTGCCAAGCGTGACAAGGCTATTGCCATCTTGAAATCAGAGCAGAGAAGGTATGGTTATCTAAACAAGACCCTCAGACGATTGCATTCACTAATACTCCCTTGTGGAGGGGAGCGAGGGCTCACAAGTCACCATACATGACATCTCAGGAGGGATATTCCTACACTATGTCCCACTCCTCCTGGAGGATATGTAAGCAGTTAGTGATTGCTGAGGATGGTGGATGTGGTCATGTACACATCCTTTCTTTGGTGATGTAGCCACCCATAAGTGCCCGTGCTTCTGTAAGTAACTTCAGTAAACCCACTGTTTCATGAAGCTAACCTCTGGTGATATAATCTCTTTGGCCTGTTCTTGTCCTGTCTAAGGTAAACAGATGCTTATTCATGTCCCCCTAGGAAAAAAATAATGTGGCACATGCCTTTTTCCCTGCCTCACTTCTCTGATGTTAATAACCAGTTGGCTTATTTAAGCTGAAAATATGACCTGAGTGACCTTGGAAAATCAGATGAGGCAAGGAGTTAAGAGTCCAAATGCATGAAATTAAGTTATGACACCCTTCTTTCTCTCTCACTCTCTCCCCCCCCCTTCTCCCTCCCTTGCTTTCTCCTTCCTTTGTTCTTTGTCCCTCACTCCCTTCCTAAATGAGCACAAAGGAAATGAAGTGCTCTTGATCTTGTCAACTGAAGAATCCATGGGGTTCAGTGAGAGGAGGAAAAAACTGTAATCTGATGACACTTGTTTACAAATAACACAGCTCTTTACTCACTTCAACCCAGTGCCTTCCCTTTGTATAGCAACCACAGAAGAATCGGAGCCTCAGTCATTTTTACCACGTTGGTTTCTATGGAGATTATTATGTTTTTTCTTTGCAGAGAGATTGAAGGTTTCATTTTCCTTGCCTTGGTGATTTTTCATTTTGTGTTTTCGTATTGAAGTTCTTTCCTCTCTGCCTTCTTTCCCACGGGACTAGTACAGAATGCTTACCTGCTAGTGGGAGTATAAGGTGTAAAAGGGCACTAAGTTATAATAAAGAAAAACACTAAAATAACAAGGCTTATGATATATGGGAAGTGAATACATGCCAACAAGTTTTTCCAACTCATCAGTTAATGTGGGGACCAGAGGATACTGAGACAAGTTTGAAGAACATGTGAAGAGCAAGGTCTGGACAAGTACTTTCACAAAGTGGTATTAGAAGAAAATGTGTAGCTTAGATACAAGACTTACCTCTAGGGAATAACACCCCCAACACCAAACCGCAGCTTAGCTGGACCCTTTGAGGCTATCTTTTCTGCTGGAATAAATGACTGGCCTTCTTCTGGATAAAATCCTTTAAATGTTCATGTAACTCTGTAAGGTCTGTGACCATCAGCCTGTGGTAAAGTGAGGTCACAAGGGACTTTGCCTCGAGCAACCCTTGGTTGAGTCCTTTTCTCCATATACTATTCAAAGTTATGATACCTTTTTAGTTGTCTCTAAGTTTTGTACAACTTTCTCTCCCTCCTTTCCTCTCATCTTTTCTTCATCTTTTTGTTGTGTGGTGCTGGACATTGAACTTGGGGCCTCATGTATGCTAAACAAGCACTCTACCACTGAGCTATATCCACAGCGCTATATAATTTTTCTTAATAGTGACTAGCTAGAGGATGTATATCATGTTGAGAGGCTATAAACCAAAACTTTAAAAAAGAAGATGTAAGGTTTATTCTTAAGACTGGTTCTAAAAATTTCCTTCAGTGGGTCAGATACTTGGGTGGTTGATCTAGAAAGGATTACTTAATGAAGAAAACAAGATTTTTTTAAAAAAAATAATTTATGTATTTTGACCCCAAACATGGCTCTTCACAGAGAATGAGAGAATTATGATGAGTGCTAATATAACAGAAGGATATAATTGCATTGTAAACTTTGAATGCAATGAAAGTTAATAAAGCATGCTTGCACACGACAATAAAAATATTCTGTATATGAGATAATGACTTTGTGAAACAAAATAAAATAGTAATAAATGAGTTGCTGTACTGTCTGTATCATGTTAAATAACATTTAAAAATCATTGCTGAAAACAAGCATGGTTGTTATGTCTGTTTTTTCTATTGTTTTAAAAAGTTAGGTGTTGGAGGAGCATCACAGCAAGATGTAATGTTCATTTCACATTGAAACGCCCTTTAAGCTCTTTCAGAGGCCCTGCAATAATGAAGAACTTGTAATAAGCTCATAAAAAGGCTCTTGTAATGAATTAGTCAATTTTAATACTGTTCAGAATTCCTCTTATGAACATTGTTCCATTTTCTTCCCCTGAAAAGCTTAGCTCTCTCATCTCTTGACAACCTCTCCAAGATATTTTAGATTTAAGAAAGAGAAAATTTCACTTATTAAAGATAGACTCATACTAAATTAAAATCAATCACTACAGTCATTTTCTCTATCTTGGCACTTACTGACTGCTTCCAACATAATCATACAACCCTGCTTTAATTTTTGTTATGGAAAATAGGCCCAGTTATTAATTTGGTGATTTGGGTTTGGAGGTTCACATTTACCCTGCAGTTTAGAGGCCATTATATCCTACCTTAAATCTTCTAAGAGTAGGGTAGCACCCAAATGATGTATTTCTACTTCAAACATCTATCAATTCCTTTCTCTTCCACAAAACTCTATCATAAACAATGAGATATTTTTACTGGATTTTATCAGAAATGGACTTATTTGATTATCAAAATGTAAATGAGCAGGCTCTTTTTTTGTTCTGTCTGATTACTGGGTCCACAGAGTTTCTATTTCTTTGTCCAAATGGCAAATAGTTTAGAAGCACTGAATTTGGGGCAGGCATGGTTTGGGGATGAATGGTAAAGACACAAAGCTACTTACTATGTACAGAAATCAAACTGAAAAAGTTAGGCATCTTGTTCATAAAAGTGGTGCCTATAAACAAATTAATAAATAGAGCATTTTTTTCAATATGGCTGACATGATAGTAGTTCCAATTGGACAATGAGGGCCAGGACTAGGGTATAGCTCAGTGGTAGACCACTTACTTAGCACAAGGGAAAGCCTTGGTTCTATTCCTGACCTGCAATAAACAAACAAATACATGCATGCTTGGATGCATGCATGCATACATACATAAAATGGTATAGGGATTTGTAATGTACTGCAGGAAAGGCCATGGAGTTTGACTGGATAATCAAATGTAGGCTTATACCCATGGATTTAGTAAGTTCAAACTCATCTTCTCCTGCCACATTGAACACTTGGAAAGCTGTCAGAAAAAAAAAAAACCAAAAAAAAAAAAAAAAAAACAAAAACATTGCTGTTGAGGTATGAGTGGAAAGGTTGCATCTGCCTACCCGCTGACAAGGTGTTCACTTGACACAAGCTGAACCTGAGGCCTGGAATAGTTTTATTAAGACGCCTTTGCAATTATCTCTTCCATATACCGAACTCTTTTATTGTTTCTGCCCATTCCCCACTTTGAAACCTTGTCAATGTGTTAGTTTTCCTCTATGCTGTGAGTCATTTTCTAAAGTGACTCATGATACTTGTAGTGGTTTTAGTGGATGGATGGATAGCAGACTCCAAAAAGATCCAGCTGAGTCCTAAATCTTATTCACTCCCCATTCCCTGCCAATTTAATCTCATTTAGAAAAAAAAATGTTTTTTGCAGGTGTAGCTCATAAGAAAATGGGGCCACCTGCCATACTGAATTGGCTTCTACCAGCAACCTGAATTATCTTAGAAGCAGAATGTTTCCTCAGAACCTCCAGGAATGTGACCTTCACAAACTCCTGGCTGCTAGTCTTTCGGTACTCCCATTCTCTCCACAGTAACTATATCATTATTGTGGGTTGAGGGTAGGTCCCAAATACAATGACAAATGTCCTTTAAAAAGACAACCAGATCCAGGTATGGTGACACTCCTCAAATCCCAGGACTTAGGAGGCAGAGGAAGGAGTTTGAGGCCAGCCTGGGCTACATAATAAGTTTCATCTTGAAAAAACAAACAAAACAACACCCATTTATAACCCCACATTGAGAGAAGATAGAGAGAAAAAGATAGAGACACAGAGAGGGAATATGAACTAGAAGCACAGAGGACAAGGTAGTATTAAGACACAGGGCATATTTGGAGTAGCATGTGTTAAAGCCAAGGGTTGTAAGCAAGTACAGGAAGCTAGAGGAGGGGCAAGGAATGCCATGTCCCTCAAAAATTCCCCACAAGAATCAAGTTGGATGACACCTTGATTCTGACTTTGTGGCTTGTAGAACTGTAAAGGAGTAAATGAGTGCTGTTTCCAGACTCCTCCTTGTGACAACCTGTGTCTGCAGCATAGGGAATTGGTCTGTTGGTCCTGCATGGAGTCAGTAGAGTCATACTCAAGTAATGGATTTAACAAGTTATGTGTGGGAAAGGCAGAAGGTTTGATTTGATCCAGCTTTAGCATGATGAGATGATGATGAAGATAAGACAAGGCCCTCATGACTCTGGCAGCTATGCAATAACCAGCTGTGCAGTTACTGATTTTCCCTGTTGGTACCATTTCTTCAATGCTGTTCTGCTCCTATCCAGACAAAGGCATCTAAGAACATGTTAGTTCTGAGCTACATCCACAGCAAGATGGAACTTAAGGCACCCACTTTGACTTGCTAGGTTCCTGCTGAGGGTTTGGTCAAATGTATTCGGAAAGTGTCAAAGAGTATATTTTTGGGGCTTTGAGAATAGAGGAGCTTCCTATGCTGTTGTAACAAAAATACTACAAAGTCAGTGACTTAAAACAATTCCCATTTATAACCTCACATTTCTTTGGTCAGAAAGCCAGCATTACTCAGCTCAGCAGGTTAGAGTGCTGATCAATAGGTAGGTAGGTAGATGAACAGACAGACAGATAATAGAAGATAGATAAAAGTCGGAGTATTGGTTTCTGGAGGTTATGGGAAGAGAATCTGCTTCTAAGATTATGTAGGTTGCTTGTGTGACAGAAGGCCCTATTTTCTTGTACACTGTCAGCTTCTCTTAGCTCCATAATGCAGCCTCTGCCTTGTCATAGTGTTCTCTATGTCTTTTAGCAACAACAGCACCTCAAATCTTTCTCATACTTTGGATCTTCATCTTTCCTGTGTGTCACTCTGACTTTATGGGAGAAAGTGGTTTGCTCTGAAGAACTCACATGGTTAGATGTGGTTTACCTTGGCAATCCAGGGTACTTTCCACACCTCAAGGTCTATCAACTTAACTCTATCTGGAAAGACACTTTTGCCACTTAAGGCAAAGTACCCTGGATTCTGGGTAAGACTGTAGATGATAGCCATTGTTTTATCTCATATACAGGGTTTACCATGATGAATCTCAATTATCAACCTCACAAGATTATAATCACCTAAGAGATAGTAAGGCATACCACTAGATGTGTCTGTGAAGGTATTTTTAGAGAGGATTAACTAAGAAGGGAAGGTGTGTGTGAGTTACAGGCAGCACCATCCCACAGGCTTGGTCTCCAGAGAGGACAAAAGGGAAACAAGAGAAATCCAGAGGACATAGGCAGTTTTGTTTCTACTTCCTGCTTCTAAGAGGTGAGCTGCTCTGCTTTGCCATACCTTCCCTCCCACAATGAACTGGAAACTCTATTCTTCTCTCAAGTTCTTTAATTCAGCTATTTTGTCACAGTGACAGAAAGTCACATTAATTACAGGACCATACAGTCAGTCTCTTTTATAACTATTCAGTTGGGCTCTTGCAATGTGAGAATAGTGCTAGAAAATACTGAGTGGGTAAATGTGGCCATGTTCTGATAAAGCTTTATTTATAAGGCATTGGAATTTGAATTTCACATAATTTTTACATGTTGCAAAAATAAGATGATTTTGTTCAAAAAGATAGTTTAGGGCTGGTGAAACGGCTCACTGGGTAGGGGCACATTTTGCCAGGCCTGAAGTCCTGATCCCCTGGATCCATATGGTAGAAGGGAAGGACCAACACTTGCAAGTAGTCCTCTAATCCCTAAACACATGCCATAGCATAAGTCCTGGACCCCGTACATACATATGCCAAATTAAAAAAAAAATTACAAGTGTAGAAATTGTTCTAAAGTCCCAGGACAATACAACAATAATGAGTGAGTTTGATTTGGCCTCTAGGCTACTGAAAACAGACCATAATCTGGGTCTAAGTTCTTATTTCAGACTAGAAACCTGAAAGACACAAGAATTTTCTCTCCCACTTTTCCTCCATCCTGGATACGTCTGTCTTACATGACCAAAGTAATATTTCAGATACCAAGGTGGAATGAGATGGACAGAAATAGAAAATTTTTCTCAAAAAGCAGTCATTTATAAGATCAAAGATTAGTTGTATTTGAGGAATTGAGCCTTTACAGAGGAGAAATGCAAGTATGCAGTTCTTAGCCCAGCTTGGGGCTTTATAATATCTTTATATGGGCAAGCAAAAACAATAGAAACCACCTGGTCTCAGAGGCAGGTGGATCTCTGTGAGTTGGAAGCCAGCACGGTCTACAAAATTACACAGAGAAAACCTTTCTCGGAAAAATAAAAGTCCTTTTAAACTAACCAGGTCCCCTGAATGTGGGTGTCAGTTGGAGTCCTGGGCAGTCTATGGGGCCTCTGGCAGTGGAACCAATATTTATCCCTAGTGTATGAATGGACTTTGGGAGCCCATTCCTCATGTAGGGATACTCCCTTATTCTAGATACATGGTGGGGGGTGTGTCTAGGTCCTGCCCCAAAAGATGTAACAGACTTTGATGATCCCCCATGGAAGGCCTCATGCTTTCTAAGGAGTGGTTAAGGAGTGGGATGGGGTCAGTGGCAGGAATGAGAGGAAAGGAGGGAGAGGAAACTGGGATTGGTGTGTAAAATAAGATTGTTTTTAATTTAAATAAAAGTTAATTTAGAAAAGGATTGAAACATTAAGGAAAATGAAACAATCCAGTCTCATGCAATAATAGGTTACTATATAACCTGCTCTGAAATTAGAGTTCATTTTGTTTGGCCTCTGCATGAATATATCCAAAACATTATAAATTATATTTATACTCTGTCTTAGTTTGCTTTCTAATGCTGTGGTAAAACATCATAATCAAGGGGAGGAAAGGTCTTTTTTTAGCTTAATCACAGTCCTTCACTGAGGGAAGTCTGGGAATAAGTGAAGCAGGATCTTAAGTGTCAGAAACAAAAGTAAAGACCACAAAAAAGCACTACTTACTAGTTTGTTTCTCACAGTTCACTCAGTTTACTCTATTATATGACTCAGAACCACCATTGCCCACAGTGGGCCCTCTCACAGCAATCCTTTAATCAAAGGATTGTCACACAGAATTGCCTACAAGCCAATCTGATGGAAGAAAGTCCTCAATTGTGGTTCCCCTCCCCAGTATATGTAGGTTTGTGTCGAGTTGACAAAAAATAACCAGAACATACTCTTTAAAAATAGAATATCCAGAGCTGAAGAGATATCTCAGTGGGGCTTAAGAGCACTGGTTGCCCCCCTCAACACATACACAAATAATTTACTTCTGATTAAAAAGAAAGTAAAAAATTAAAAAGAGCTAGATCCCAGGGCTAAGATATCTAATCAAATTGCTTCTTACTTACAGACACTGAGTATTAAAAGTATTATGAAATACTTTCTTAAGAAGTCTAATATGGTGGTAGAATTAAAACTTACAATATTTCTCAAGTCTGTCTCTCAGGGGGAAAAATCAAATTTTCTTTTCCTGTTCTAGCCATTCTACATCTGACAAACTGTACCTTTGCTGGGTTCTCCATAAAGGCACTCCATGACTTATGTTCACATGAAGGATTCATTAAGGAAGCACTACTTGGAGACACCACTGAAGGAGTGGGAAAAGTATAGAGCCTGGGAGGGGAGTGTCAGGTCTTAGTATCAGCTGATGGTGGGGAGAGCTCTGGAAGCTAGCAATACCACCACATTTACTGGGAACAGAAGCAAATTGTTAGGATGCCAGGCTCCCACATTAGTCTATGACTGGTTGAAGCTGCTCCCAGTGCTTGCTACCCTGTCCAAGTGAGCAAAGTACCTCTAACATCCTATGGGCCCCAAGGAGTAATGTGGATATGTGCCACTCTCCACTAAACACACAGAAGTTTGAGAATACGGCATCACAGGAAATGCAAAAAGGAACCAAGGGGATTGTCAGCACATCAGGCAGGTCAGCAACACTACATTGAGAGAAATGCATGAAGACTTGACTTCCAGGAAGAAAATAGAAGCATCCCATCTCTCTCTGTCTCTTTCTCCTTCCTGAAAACTGAAACTGTCCTTTGATATCTGTTGCTCATGTTGACCCACTTAGAAGAGAAAGAAGTTGCCTCTATAATTTGTAATTCTAAGTAGACAAGGAAACAGATACTTTTTAGTTCAGACTTGTTTCATACTTTTCTGTTCACAAAATATTTACCAATATTTTGTGAGCCAGTTACTAGAACACAGTATTCATACTTAAATTTGATTTTTGAGTAGGTAACTTTAGATTCAAACCAACAACCACCACCAACAAAATACCTCTTACTAGTTTGTGTGCCCTATCTGCCAAGACATTGCTCTTACTATTTTCTTGCATGTATGTGGCCATAAAAGAAAGTGTGAGCCAGATATGGTGGGTCATGGCTGTGATCATAGCATGTAGGAGCTAAGGAAGAGGGACTATGATGAGTTTAGGAGTTCCATGAGCAATATAAGAAACTCCGGGGTAGCCTGGGCTACAAAGCATAGACTCTTTTTTTTAAGTAATTATAAATACAATTAATACAGAGTAAATGTCTTAAATGTCCAGATACAGTGACTGAACCCAAGTCCCAGCAGGCAGGAGGCTGAGGTCTCAGTGGGTGATACACTGAGAATCTCAAAATAAAAACAAACAACAAGGTATGCATGTGGGTGTCATACTTATTTTCAGTTGTCAACTTGACACAAACCTAGAGTCACTTGGGAAGAGAGAACCTCAACTGAAGAATTCTCCAGATCATGGCATTTGGGCATGTCTATGGTGGCATTTTCTTGGCTGGTGACTGACGTGAGAGGGCCTAGCCCACTATGGATGGTGGCACCTCTGGGCAGGGAGTCCTGAGGTATATAAGAGAGCAAACTGAGCTTTCCTGGGAACAAAGCAGGAAGAAGCACTCCTATAATCTATGGCCTCTGTATCAGTTCCTGACTTCAGATTTTGCCTCCAATTTCTTGCCTTGACTTCCCTCAATGAAGCACTTTTGCCTGGCAGTATAAGCTGGAACAAACTCTTTATTCACTGAGTTCCTTTTGCTCATGGTATTTATCACGTAAGCAGAAAACCAAACTGGAAAGGTGAGTGTTGGGGTTTGGATTAGTGGCTTAGTGTCAGAGTACTTGCCTGAGGCCCTGGGTCTGATCTTTATGCATCCAAAAGAGGGAAAAGATAGAATATAAAAATTGTTAGGCATATAAAAACTGTCATGTTTTTCACTTACTGTGTCATAGTTTTTCAATTCACACAGAGAATGCTCCTTTTTTTTTTTTTTAAACATCTGTGTGGCAGCCCATTGGGTGGATATCTGAACATCTTTGTCACTAGTCTTCTCTGCATGATCATTTGCATTGATCTCCATCTTTTTCAGCAAGCAGTGCTTCATTGAATAATCTTGTATTTATGTCATTTCCTCTTCCTCATGTGAAGGAGATTATTCTGTTTTCTGTTGCTAGAAACACAGTCCCACAGTCAGAGTGACAGAGGCCTGAAGTAGGGCAGTGTTGCATAACAAAGACAGGCTCTCTCTCTTCTCTTTTTTTGTCTGTCAATCTGTGCCCTTGGTTCTCTCTCCATCTCCTTATCAAAGACACAGGGACTCAGGCATGAAGGTATTACCTTGAGGACTTTATCTATGCCAATCCATTCCTAAAGGCTCCATCCACTTCTAAACAACATCTAAATTAAGTTTCTGTTATTTTAATATCTCATAACAGAGGTTGTATTTGAGCACATGAGAGCCCAAATCACATGTGTATACCTGTATATGCCCATACACCATATACAGAGCATAACAACAAGTGTATCTATTGAGGAAATTCTTTAAAATTGAGTTGATGCTTTAGGGGGAAATGAATTATTTGAGATTTTCATATAATGTATTTTGATCATCTTCACCCCCAATTCCTCCCCTTACTTCCTCCCAGATCCAACTATACATCCTTACCCTCCAGACTTTGTGTCCTCTTTTTTTAAAAAAAATTAATAATGCTTATACTCCAATTTATACTGCCCATGGGTAGGGCTATCGATTGGAGTGCAGCTGACCTGCACTTTAAAGAAAGACTGAATCCACTTCCCCAGAATCCACCAACTCCATAGCTCCTCAGTTAAGGGTGAGGACTCAAGGACCCCTTCCCCATTCCATGCTAGAAGGTTGGCTGGTCTTCACCCAGTAGCTGATGGAAGCAGAAGCAGAGATCCACAGCTAATCACTGAGCTGAACTCCTGGAATCCAGTTACAGAGAGGGAGGAGTGATGGGCAAAGGGGCCAAAACCAGGCTGGAGAAACCCACAGAAACAGCTGACCTGAACAAGGGAGAGCTCATGGACTCCAGTATGATAGCTGGGAAACCAGCATAGGACTAACCCAGAATCCCTAAATGTTGCTGTCAGAGGCCTGGGTAGTCTATGGGGCCTCTGGCAGTGGAACCAGGAAGTATCCCTAGTGCTTTGGGAGCCCATTTCCTATGGAGGCATAATCTCTCAGCCTACATACACAGGGGAGGGCCTAGGCCCTGCCTCAAATGATGTGACAGATTTTAATGATCCCCCATGGGAGGCCTCACCCTCCCTGGAGAGTGAATGGGACATGGGATTGGTGAGGGGCTTGGGAGGATGGCAGGGAGAGGGAACTGGAATTGGTATGTAAAATACTATTGTTTTTAATTTAAATTTTAAAAAGGAAAAATGGTTTAAAAAAAAAAAAGAAGGTTGGCTGGCTTAATCTTGTATAGGCAACCACAGCTGCCAGAAGTTCCTGAGTACAGTGGTCCTCTTATGTGCAGAAGACACTGTTTTTCTCTGATCCTTCCAGACTTCCAGCTCTTTCCACAACACAGTAAATTTGTAATTTGACATTGTTACTAACTTATATTCCAATGAGTTTGTATATTCACCTGTGTTTCTACCACTCACACATGAGAATGTTTCCCCAAATCTTTACCAATAAAGCATGTCATGAAATGTTTAGAATTTTGCTAGTGTCCTAGGTAAAAGATACTACCCAAGCACAGTTTTAATTTTTTCATTTCTTTCATTGTATGTGTGCTCACATGGGTGCATCCATGTGTGTGAATGTGAGAGCATGGAGCATGTGTGGAGGTCAGAGGACAACCTTAAGTGTGGATCTTTGCTTTCCACTGCATTTGAGACAGGGTCTTTTGGTAATTTATCTGCTGCTTACACCAGGCTATCTGGCATAAGAGCTTCTGGATTGTCTCCCATCTGTTTGTAGATGCAGTGAAACTACAGATGCTGATGGTGATGATATAGTGGGACTACAGATGCTGATGCTGATGCTGTGCACCTGGCTTTTACATGAGTTTCAGGAATTCAAACTTAGTTTCTCATGATGTGCATCAAGAAGCTTTACTCATTGAGCCATCTTCTTGGCCTGTTTCTTTAATTTTCAGTGAAGTTGCACATCTTTTTTTTTTTTTACATGCAGACTGAATATACCACCATTTTTTTTTCGCTGTTGATTCAAAGAATTACATTTTGGCCTGCTTTTAAAAAGCTGGGAGTTGCCCAGTTACCAACATTTTTGAGTGACAAATTTGGGTTAAAGAGTATAGAAGTGATTTCAGTCCTGTGCTTGTCTCATGCTTAAACCACTCCCTTGCCTTTACTGGGTAGACATGTTCAAAGTTAAGAAGTTCACAAAATTGAAGGCATTTTTATGTGGCTCTGAAATTTAGAAAGGTTTTATACTGAGCCAAAATCTTCCTATAATTACTGCATGACAGTAATTACAGTATGCTCTTGTTAACTGTACTGTGCTTTTTTTTTTTTTTTTACCACAATGCATATACTACAGAGAAATAATACTAGCTTCAAATGTAAGTACCATATCAAACTTCAAAAATAATTCTTCACCCTTTAGAGCCTTTAGGTGATATTAGATATTGTCTTCATCACCCTTAGAAAGGGAATTAAAAATGTAAATGTCATATTACAGTACTCCTTTAGGAAACAAATAACCCAAACCTCAATATGCAGAGCCCTTGGGTAATAATAGTCGGTTTTGAGTCTGCAGAAGAACAGGCCAGTAATATGAAGAAACACTGATGTCATGGTGGAAAAGAAAGGTGAAAGAGTCACTCTTGATTAAAGGAGATTAAAAAGATGCACCAATTATTCTCATTCTCAGATCTTGGTTTGAATTCTGAATCAAAACAGGGGAAATACTCTAAAGACTATTATTGAGACAACTGGCAATGTGGATCTGGATTGTTTGTTAAATAATAGAATTATATCAGCATGAAATTTTCTGATTTATAACATTTGAGCTGTGGTCATTAAAGAGAGTTCCTGGGAGAGGTTGTGTTTTTAGAGAGGTTTGTCCCACACAGGGCTGTGTGCTGAAATCTCTTCTGGAAGTATGATGGTGTAGTGTGAAACTCTTAAAAGATGGGACCAAGGAGAGTGTTGTTGGGTCATGATGTCATGGGTCATTTGCAGAATGAGTAATTACAAGAGAGTATACCTGAACTCTTAAGTTCTTCAGCTTCCTGTTAAACTATGTGCTATATTTCTTATAAGCACTCTTCCACTAAAGGCCAAGCAGAAGGGAACACACAGTTTGGGGCTTTCAACATGTATGAAAAGCTCAATAAACCTCTTTTGCTTATAAAGTACCTAGTGTCAAGTATTTTTGTCACAGTAACAGAAAACAGACCTATAAACAGCAAAATGTTATTTGTTAAATGTGAGTAAAGAGTAGTTGAAATTTTATAGTAATGTTTTCTCGCAGTTTTTCTGAGTGTATTTGGAATTATTTCAATCTAAATTGAGTAAATCCTTTTTGCAGGAGTGCTTTAAATACAACATCATTTTAGAAGAGTGACAGATTTTCACGAACACATAAATGACTGTTAAAGGCACATTTACTGTAAAGGGATGCATGGGGAGACAAGGATGCCCTGGATGAATGTGGAAAGAGTAGAAGTCCCGAGTGAATGTGTACTGTTGACATAGGCACAGCCATGTCAAGAATTCCAAAGCCTCAGCCCCATGCAAGTGGCAATCTTCCTTCAGGGTGGGGCTCTGAGGGATGACAAAGCTTTCCCCTGGTTCAGTTGTGAATTTTGGCAGTTTGCAAAACCCAGTAGCTATAGCGTCTTCCTCCCAGATGATAGCCACTAGAGACTGCTGGCTTACCGAGATCTGTGGAGACTAGCTTTACCTGTGCTGGAAATAATAGAATTGCTAAGTTTCTGAGTTGTTGTTGCTTAGGCTGCCATGAGGTGAGCAGTTTTCTGTTATGAGTAAGGTTTTCCGCCAGCCTGGTCTCACCGCCACACCAGCCCCAAATAACACACACGTGTTCTATATTTGATATTATGCTGTTGGCCAGGTACTAGTATCTTATCAGTTAGCTCTGTCTTAATTATTAACCCATTTCTATAAATTTAAGTATTTCCACGTGGGCTCATCTTACCTGAGAGTGGGGACAGCATCTGCTCTATCCAATCTCAACATGTTGACTCCTCCCTACTACTTCCTCTTTCCTCCTTATCTCCTAGTCCCTCCTATCTTCCTTCCCTATTGTCCAACAGTGCTCTATTCATCAACCAATAAGAGAAACATATTTACAGAATGACATCTCCCATCATTTTTCTTCTGCCATACCACTTTGCCTGCCTCATCATAAGCCTGAAGTAAGGAGCGAGTCACACAGGACCTGAGACCTCTGAAACTGTGATCCAAAAGGAATTCTTCCTCATTTGACATTGATTAACTCAGGTATGTTTGCCAGACTGACAGACAGTGCCTAACAGACTGGAGAATGTATTTGTGGGGATTAATTTAAAATCATCACACTAGTATGAAAATGGAGAATAATATTTATTTCCCTGTTTGAAGATTTATACTGTTTTTATTTGTTTTGTTTTTCAGGTGAACATATGAATATACTGCTCGGAAAACCTGTTTCCTTAAAAAAAGCCAACTATCATCTATAGCCCTAACACTACTTGTAAGGATTCCTTCTCTGAGGAGAAACATCTACCCTCCCTTTATAAGACTCCAAAGAGACAAATGGAAGAAGGATGTCACCAAATATCTCCTTGGGGAGTCAGTTTTTTGGGCTTACTTACAGAGCATGGGTAAGGGGTGACAGGAATACTGGTAACTCCAAAGCTGCCCCATAAGAATTTTCACCAAGCATAGATGTTGTCATCTCCCCTAAAACTTTATGGATTGAACTCCCCAATCCCTCAATTAACCTACACATTCTAGCACCTTCCTGAACCTTTGAAACTAAGTGCAGTCAGAGCAGAATTGGATACAAATGTTTGGAAGGAGTGGCTGAAATTTCAGGTAAGGAGCCAATGCCCCCCTCTGCTTTCTTAGAGAGATTCACCCAGGCCTGATCCTTATGGCCTCTTTGCAAGCTGGGCCAACAGTGGCTGCTTTTTTGTTTCATTTTGTTTTGTTTTTTCCCAGAGAACCCAGTTCTACAACAGGAGTGCTGAAGAGGACAAATAAAAGATGAATGCAGTTGTGTAACAGCACAGTAGAGAAAAAAGGGTGATAAATGATATAATAAGAGCTTTGGGAATTTGCTGTATTTAATATAAATGAATTTGTTTGGGTAAATGTGTTAGCATGTGGAATTGGTACCTAATGTTGAGAAGCAATGGTGTGGGTTACTAGTCAGTGATTGCCACAATCTTACAGTAAAACAAACCACCTCAAAATCCAACAGTTTAAAACACATCAATTTATTTTCACTCTCACATCTGCAAGTTGGCTGGAGGTCAGTAGGTCCACACTGGGCTCAGCTAGGGTTGGCTTTAAGCCCAGTTTGGATGCAGGTCTGCTGCCCAAGTTGTTATCCTCCTTGGACCAGTGCACTCGACACAGCATGTAATGCCATGGCAATAGTAAGTACATGGAACACAGCCCAGCTGTGCCAGCATCTTTGAGACCCTGCTTGCCTCCCTTTTGCATAATATCCCTCTGGCCAAAGAAAGTCACATGGCTGAACAGATGTCTAGAGTAGAGAAAGAGACTCAGTCTGCAGGAGAAAGAGCTAAAAAGTAACCTGGCCAGGGACAGAGGTATAGAGACAACAGACAAAAGGAATAATGATGCAATCTACCCAAAGCAGATTTAGTTAACAGGAGAAATGCTCCTGGCTTGTTTATTGGTTTTCCTAATTAGAAGGTATATAGCTGTGATCATCTGTGTTCAGATCTCTACACTTTTTAAAGTGAACTTGCTGAGATAAGTTCCATGGAAAAAAATGATTCTTGGTCATTAACCACTTCACAATACCTGGAGTATGGCACTAGGAGAGGAAAGGGCAATGATCTAAACATGTATAAATCTAGGTTTTAGTTACTCACTCAATGTGTGACCCCAGGAAAATTGCTTCAAATCTGTTTCTTGGTCTCTTCATCTTATAAAGTCCAGATAATAATCCTGGCACTTACTGCATAGCTGTGGTGAAGCAACTGTCTGTTACATAACTGGAAGGATATAGTAAACAATCATAGTACTCGATACACAGGCAGTATAGTTTCCCACCCCCACCCCCCAGGAGTCTGCAAGTTCTGTACTCCCTGATTCAACTACCTATGAAGAAAGAGTATTCAGATTAAACAAATTCTGTCCATTGACCCCGTGTCCTTGAACAACACCACATAACCTCATTTCCACAGCATTTGCTGTTTTTATTATTTGTTTGTTTGTTTCCTAAGCAGTAAAAAATGATGAAATTTTCAGGCAAATGGATGGAACTAGGAAAAGAAATCTTGAGTGAGTTAACACAAATGCAGAAGACAAACATGGTATTTACTCACTCATAAATGGAAATTAGATGTAAAGCAAAGGATAACAAGACTACAATCCAGAGAAGCTAGGTTATAAGGAGGACCCAAAGAAGGATAAATGGATCACTCTTTGAAGAGAAAATAGATGATATCTACAGGGCAAACTGGGGGCAGGGGAGTGGTAAGGGAGAGGGAAGGAGGATGAGAACCAGAGGGAATGACATGGCATAGGCAGGGAGGGATACAGTGGAAGAGCAATGAAAGAGATATATATCTCTTTCTTTAAAATTTTATTTATTTTAGTTAATTTTTATAATATTCTTATTTAAATTTGAAACAAGCTTGTTTTACATGTGAGTCCCAGATACCTCCCCCTCCTCCCCTGACACCCCTAATCCCCATCCTATGCCCTTTCTGCTCCCCAGGAAGGGTAAAGCCTTCCATGGGGGATATTCAAAGTCTGTCACATCATTTGGGGTAGGGCCTAGGCCTTTCCCCATGTATCTAGTCTGAGAGATTATCCCTCTATGTGGAATGGGCTCCCAAAGCACTAGGGATACATCCTGGTTCCACAGTCAGAGGCCCCATAGGCTATCCAGGCCTTCTAACTAACACCCACATTCAGGGAGTTTGGGTCAGTCCTATGCTAGTTTCCCAGCTATCAGTCTGGGATCCATGAGCTCCCCTTTGTTCAGGTCAGCAGTTTCTGTGAGTTTCTGTAGCCTGGTCTTGACCCCTTTGCTCATCACTCCTCCCTCTCTGCAACTGGATTCTAGGAGTTTGGCTCAGTATTTAGTGGTGGGTGTCTGCTTCTGCTTCCATCAGCTACTGGATGAAGGCTCTGGGATGGCATATAAGGAGGTCATCAATCTCATTATCAGAGTAGGGCATTTAAGGTAGCCTCTCCACTACTGCTTAGATTGGTAGTTGGGTTCATTCTTGTAGATCTCTGGACATTTCCCTAGTGACAGATTTCTCTTTAAACCTATAATTGTAAGGATTAAGGTTTTTCCGCCTGACCCTGGTCTTGTCCTGCTGCCACGCCAGCCCCAATTAATACACCGAGACTCTGTATTTGATATAATATCTGTTGGACAGGTACTAGTGTCTTATCGGCTAGCTGTGTCTTAATTATTAACCCATTTCTATGTATTTCCATATGGTCTTACCAGAGAGCAGGGGCCAGAGGTTCTGTTCTCCCCCTTCTCTCCATCTTGACTCCTCCTTACTACTTCCTCTTTCCTCCTCATATCCTAGTCCCTCCTATCTTCCTTTCCTATTGGCCAACAGTGCTTTATTCATTAACCAGTATGAGAAACATATATACAGAATGACATCTCCCATCATATAATGGCTTCCACTATTAGGCAATTTCTTTTCTTGCTCTCCTCTATTCTTTCCCTGACTCAATCTTCCTATTTCCTCATGCCCTCCTTTCCCCTCTGCCTCTCCCCTTCTCTTTCTCCTAATTCCCTCTTCCCTCTCCCAATGCTCCCAATTTGCTCAGGAAACCTTGTGCCTATTCCCTTTTCTCGGGGACCATGTATATCTCTCTTAGGGTCCTCCGTGTTTCCTAGTTTCTGTGGTGATGTGGATTGTAGGCTGGTGATCCTTTACTCTGTGTCTAAAATCCATATATGGGTGAGTACATACCATGTTTGTCTTTTTGTGACTGGGTTACCTCACTCAGGATTGTTTCTTCTAGCTCTATCCACTTGCCTGTGAATTTCAAGATTCCATTGTTTCTTTATCTGCTGAGTAATAGTCCATTGTGTAAAAATACCATATTTTCTTTATCCAGTCTTCAGTTGAGGGATATTTAGGTTGTTTCCTGGTTCCAGCTATTAGACATAATGATGGTATGAACATAGTTGAACGTATGTCCTTGTTGCATGGATGTGTATCTTTTGGACATATGCCTAAGATCGGAATCGCTGGATCCTGTGGTAGACTGGTTCCAAGTTTCCTGAGGAAATTGCCATACTGATCTCCAAAATGGCTGTACTAGTTTTCACTCCCACCAGCAGTGGAGGAGTGTTCCCCTTTCTCCACATCCTCTCCAGCAAAAGTTGTCATTGGTGTTTCTAATTTTAGCCATTCTGACAGGAGCAAGATGGTATCTCAGAGTTGTTTTGATTTGCATTTCCCTGGTGGCTAAGGTTATTTAGCTCTTCGTTATGTGTCTTTCAGCCATTTTGGATTCCTCTATTGAGAATTCTCTATTCAGTTCTGTACACCACTTTTTAACAGGATTACTTGGTGTTTTGGTGACTAACTTCTTGAGTTCTTTGTGTATTGGGGAGATCAGCCCTCTGTAAGATGTGGGATTGGTGAAGATCATTTCCCATTCTGTGGGCTGCCATTTTGTTTCCTTGACTGTGTCTTTTGTATTACAGAAGCATCTCAGTTTAAGGAGGACCCATTTATTAATTGTGGATCTCAGTGTCTGTGCTACTGTGTTATGTTTAAGAAGAAGTCTTTTGTAACAATTCGTTCAAGGGTAGCTCCCACTTTCTCTTCCAAGAGGTTCAGTGTGGCTGGATTTATGTTGAGGTCTTTGATCCATTTGGACTTAAGTTTTGTGCACGGAGATTGATATGGACCTATCTTCAGTCCTCTACTAGTCAGCATCCAATTATGACAGCACCATTTGCTGAAGATGCTTTCTTTTTTCCATTATATAATTTTAGATTCTTTGTCAAAAGTCAGGTGCTCATAGGTGTGTGGGTTAATATCAGGGTTTTCAATACAATTCCATTGGTCTACCTGTCTATTTTTGTGCCAATACCAAGCTGTTTTCAGGACTATAACAGTATAATAGAGTTTGAAGTCAGGAATGGTGATGCCCCCAGAAATTCCTTATTACAGGGTTGTTTTGGCTATCCTGGATCTTTTGTTTTTCCATATAAAGTTGACTATTGTTCTCAACATCCTTAGCTATCAGGGAAATGCAAATCAAAACAACTTTGAGATACCATCTTATTCCTGCCAGAATGGCTAAAATTAGAAACACCAATGACAACTCATGCTGGAGAGGATGTGGAGAAATGGGAACACTCCTTCACTGCTGGTGGGAGTGCAAACTCATACAGCCATCTTGGAGGTCGGTATGGTGGTTCCTCAGGAAAATGGGACTTAGTTCACCACAGGACCCTGCAATCCCCCTCTTAAGGCATATACCCAAATGATCCACATCCATGCAACAAAGACATCTGTACAACTATGTTCATAGCAGCACTATTTGTAATAGCAAAAAACTGGAAGCAACCTAGATGCCCCTCAATTGAAGAATGGATAATGAAGATGTGGTACATCTACACAATGGAATACTTCTCTGTAGAAAAAAATAATGGTATCTTGAAATTCGCAGGCAAGTGGATAGCACTTGAAGAAACCATCCTGAATGAGGTAACCCAGTCACAAAAAGAGGAATATAGTATGTACTCACTCATATATGGATTTTAGACCTAGATCAAAGGATCACCAGCCTATAATTCACGCCACCAGAGGAACTAGGATACAAGGTGTATTCTAAGAGATTCATATAGAGTCCCTCACAGAAGCGGGAAGGGACAAGTTCCCCAGAGCACAGGGGAAGAGGGGGGCAGCAAATGGAGAGAGAAGTAGGAGAAAACGATGGGGAGGAAAGGAAAACACGTGCGACTAGGAAGATTGAGCCTAGTTAGGAATAGAAGACAAGAGAGAGAGAGAGAGAGAGAGAGAGAGAGAGAGAGAGAGAGAGAACTACAAAACTGCTCCCAACTAACAATTTGAGCTGCCGTGGAATGGATATCATAAATGCCATTCCTGGAGAGTGAGATCAACAACTAACTTATCCATGGAGCCCTCAACTAATGCCTGTTGGAAACAGGATCAAACACCCATACATAAACACTGAGTCGAACTAGAACCCAGATGCAGATAGAGAGGACAAGACCAGGCAGCAGAAACACATACAGACAGTTTACCTGAACAAGGAGGAGCTAATGGCCACTAGACTGATAGCTGGGAAGCCAGCATGGGACTGACTCAGGCCCCCCTGAATATGGCTCTCAGACAGAAGGACTGAGCAGTCTAAGGGACCTCAGACAGTGGAGCCACGATGTATCCCTGGTGCACAAAAGGACTTTGCGAACACACCCCACACGGAGGGATAAATGCCTTAATCTAGAGATAGGAGAGAAGCCCTAGTCCCTACTTCACATGACCTGTCAGATCTATATGATCCCAACTGGATGGCATTCCCCTACATATGGAACTGGGGTGGGGGGATGGGAGGGGAGGGTGGTTAGAGTGCATGTGAGAGGGCAGAGAGGGTAAAAGGGAGGAAGGGAGAGAGGGAGGGAGGGAGGAAGAGGGAACTGGGATCGACATGTAAAATAATAAATTAAATTTTAAAAAAATGCTTTGACTCCAAAATTTAAGTTGAAGGACAAGTTACTGGTGAAAAGGATTTCTATTTTTGTTTCCACATAAAATGAAAAGATGTGGATTCTTTCCAGACTAATGTGGTCTGATCAATCCAGACTGCCTGAAACAGAGTACGAGGTGATCCTACATTCAAAACAGCTGGACAAAGCAGACTTACAGACTACAGCCAGGATTTCTGAATCTTTTTCGAATCCCCCATGACAGCGCCCCTTACCAGCAGGAAGTAGTTTGGAAAGAACAATGCCTAAATTCCCAAATATTGTCTATAAATGTTTGTTTTCATTTAAATGGACTTTGTTATATAAAATAAATTAAAAAAATAAAGTATTTCAGAGTGGTAAAGAGAGAGAGAGAGAGAGAGGAGAGAACATAAATGAGGGAGCCAATATTGGTTTGAAGATAAAACTGAACACAAAGAAAGGTCTAGAGAAATACAAGACTGCTCCCAACTAACAATTTGAGCTTCCGTGGAAAGGCTACCATAAATGCCCTTCCCAGATAATGAGATCAACAACTAACTTATCCATGAAGCCCTCACTTAATAACTGTTGGAGACAGGAGCAAACACCCATACATAAACACTGAGTTGAAGTAGAACCCAGATGCAGATGGAGAGGACAAGACCAGGCTGTATAAACACATAGAGACAGCTTACCTGAACAAGGAGGAGTTAACGGGCCACCAGACTGATAGCTGGGAAGCCAGCATGGGACTGACTCAGGCCCCCCTGAATATGGGTCTCAGCCAGAAAGACTGAACAGTCTAAGGGTCCTCAGACAGTGGAGCCAGGATGTATCCCTGGTGCACAAAATGACCTTGCTAACACATCCCCCCATGGAGGGAGACCTGCCTTAACCTAGAGACAGGAGAAAAGCCCTAGTCCCTACTTCACATGACCTGTCAGATCTACATGACCCCAACTGGATGGCATTCCCCTACATATGGAATTGGGGTGGGGGGATGGGAGGGGAGGGTTATTAGGGTGCATGTGAGAGGGTAGAGAGGGTAAAAGTGAGGGAGGGATGGAGGGAGGGAGGAAGAGGGAACTACGATCGACATGTAAAATAATAAATTAAAAATAAATAAAATAAAAAAAATGCTTTGACTCCAAAATTTAAGTTCAAGGACAAGTTACTGGAGAAAAGGATTTCTATTTTTGTTTCCACAGAAAATGAAAAGCTGAGGATTTCTTCCAGACTAATGTGGTTTGATCAAGCCAGACTGCCTGAAATGGAGTACCAGGTGATCCTACATTCAAAACAGCTGGACAAAGTAGCTTTGCAGACTACAGCCAGGATTTCTGCATCTTCTTAGAATCCCCCATGACAGTGCCCCTTACCACCCGGAAGTAGTCTGGACAGTATGATGCCCAAATTCCCAAATATTGTCTATAAATGTTTGTTTTCATTTAAATGGACTTGGTAAAAAAAATAAAATAATATAAAATAAAAAAGATCATTAATATTAAGGGATTTTAATGACTATTGATTGTTAATTCTTGTTTGTTTTGGATTTGGTAGTGGTGGTGGTATTGTGTGTGGATTTACCCCATTTTTATTTTAGTTGTTTGTAAAGTGATATTTTCTATTGCCTGTGTTTTGTGGGTGTAGTTGGAGTTTTCCTTCCAGAACTTTCTGTAGTGCTGGATTATTTGATGTGTATTGTTTACATCTGGTTTTGTCATGGAATATCTTGGTTTCTCCATCTATAGTAATTGAAAGCTTTGTTGTGTATAGTATTCTGGGCTGGCATCCATGATCTCTTATTGTTGGTGGAATATCTACCTAGAACCTTCTGGTCTCCAGAAATTCCCTGAAGAAGTCAGGTGTAATTCTGATATGTTTGCCTTTATATGGTACTTGGCCTTTTTCCTTTGCTGCTCTTAATATTCTTTATTTATTCTGTGTGTTTGATGTTTTCTTTATTATGTGGCAAAGGGACTTTTTTGTGGTCCACTCTATTTTGTGTTCTGTAAGTCTTTTGTACTTTCATTGGCATGTCTTTGTTTAGAGTGGGAATGTTTTCTTCTATGATTTTGTTGAATATGTTTTCTTCACCTTTGAGTTGAATTTCTTTACCTTCTTATATACCTATTTTTCTTAGGTTTGGCCTTTTCACAGTGTCCCATATTTCCTGGATATTTTGTGTCAGAGATTTGTTGGACTTAAGATTTTCTTTGGTCAACGAATCTATTTCTCCTTGTGTATCTCCAATACCTGAGATTCTCTCTTCCATCTCTTGTATTATGTTGGTTATGCTTGCATCTGCAATTCCTGATCATTTACCCAGCTTTTCTATTTCCAGAATTCCCTCAGACTATGTATTTTTTTTATTGTCTCTATTTCAACTTTTAAACTTTGCACTGTTTGAATTGTTTCTTGCAATTTTTGGTTTGACCTTTCTTCCATCTCTTTAAAGGATTTTTTCATTTCCTCTTTTAGGGTCTCTATTGTCTTCATGAAGTTGTATTTAGGGTTGTTCTCTTCTGCTTCATCTGTGTTGGGATGCTTAATTCTTGCTGGTGTAGAGTCCTAGACTCTGGAGGCATTATATTTGTTTTGTTGTTGTTGTTGTTGTTGTTGTTGTTGACTGTGTTCTTAAACTGTTGTCTACCCATCCCTTCTTCCTGCGTGTATAGCTGGGGTCTCTCCCTCTCCTGATGAGTACAGGACCAAAGTTCTCTTCCAGCAGGTGCAAAAAGGTCCAATACTCCAAAGACTCTACTCTTCCAGTGGGTGGTGGTGAGACTAGAGTGCTGGCAGACTCCGGATGGGCTGGTCCATCAGGATTGCCTTCCCCATGCAAAGTCCCCAGTCCCCAGGAGGATCCACAGAGGGTACTAGAAAGCAGGTTCCTCCTGTGGGTGGAGACAGGACCAGGACACTGGCAGATTCTGGACTGGTGTTCTGCTGGGACTGGCTCCGCCTGTGCATGTGCAGACCCCAGGCCTCAGAAAGCTCCGAGAAGGGCTCCCAGAAGGCAGGCTGGAAACAGGCCGAAGTTTACCTCCTCCCATGGTTGGAGGTAGGACTAGGATACTAGTTGACTAGGGATGGGCAGTTCTGCTGGAACAGGCTATCCTGTGCACAGTCCTCAAGAGGCTCCAAGCAAGGCCAAAAGAGATATCTTAATAAAGAGAGACACTATGGGCTTAGGGAGAAACCTGGTGCTAGGATAACTCCCAAGAATCCAGAAGGAGGACTCCAGCTAACACTCTAGCAATAATAGAAAGGTTTCTTGAGCTGGCCTACCCCTGTCATCACACTGATGAATACCACAACTATCATCATAGAGACCTCATCCAGACACAGATCCACAACTAAGAATTAGGCTGAGCTCCAGCAATCCAGGTGTAGAGAGGGAGGAGGGAATAGATGAACAAGGGAGGTCAAGAACATGGAGATATATACAGAGACAGCTGAACCAAAATTTTGGAAATTCATGAACTGTAAACATCCAGCAGCGCCAAGTACTGGATTGGTTTTAGCCCTGCTCCCGAAAGGCTCTAGAAGTGATCACCCTGGAAACCAATAAATAGAAGATGTTATTTGAATTTTACTGGATTACAGAAACAAACTCAATTAATAGACTCAATTGATTTCTAAATCTTCATTTATTTATACTAATATGTTCATTACATGGCTGGACAGTTCTCCTAGTTATATTCAAGCTTTTAATTTCATTACAGTTTATAAAATGATTCTCCTAATACCTCCCTTTGGTTTTCCTCCTTTGGGCTAAACTTTTAGATTTTACAGTCTAGAAAACATAGTATTGGATGTTGGATGATGTATGCTAGAGGGACCTTCCAAGGAACTCAGAGAGAAAACATGGCAAGCCCTTAATAATCTGGATTCTACGTACGGGATTTGTAATACTTTAGACACAGGCATTTTTAGCAGTTATAATTGGACAAAGACACAAATTGTGTCAGGTTTGTATTAATATGTAGATCAAGATCTGAAATAAGGAGGTAAGAAAGGAGGTGCCAAGGAAATAGAAAAGCCCCAGGTCTTTGAGGAAGACTTGACAGTTTCGAGTTCGAACATGCACAGAGTACAGGGAGTTTGGAAATACAACTTATGAACCAGACAGACATAAAACAAAATGAATGACTTAAGGGTTTTGGTTGGTTTGTTCATTTTTGTTCCAAGATAGAATCTTTCTGATCTTAAACTCACTATCTTCCTGCCACAGCCTCTAGAATGCCAGGGTTATAGGAGTTTGATACCATGTCCAGCAAAAAGTCCAGTAAAAAAATTTTACCCCCACTTGCCCATGCAGAAAGTGGAGACACGGGGCCAAGTACTACCTTGGGCATTATGCTGTTAAGAGTAAGGTTTTTCCGCCAGCTATCCTGGTCCCACTGCCATGCCAGCCCCAAATAACACACAGAGACACTGTATGAGATATACTGCTATTGGCCAGTTACTAGTTTCTTATCGGTTTGCTCTGTCTTAAATATTAACCCATGTCTATTGATCTAAGTACTTCCATGTGGTCTCATCTTACCGGAGAGAGGGGCCGGCATTCTGCTCTCTCCAGTGTCTCCATGTTGACTCCTCCCTACTGTAACAAGTACTGTTTTTCTGCCTGCCACCCGGTCTTGTCCTGCTGCCGCGCCAGCCCCAAATAATACACAGAGACTCTGTATTTGGTACAATACTGTTGGCCCGGTTACTTGTTTCTTATCGGCTAGCTCTGCCTTTAATTATTAACACATTTCTGCTGATCTATGTATTTTCACATGGCCTTCTCTTACCGGGGAGGCGGCTGGCGTCCAGCTCTCTCCAGACTCTCCATCTTTGCCTCCTCCTTACTACTTCCTATTTCCTCCTTGTCTCCTAGTCCCTCCTATCTTGCTTTCCTATTGGCCAACAGTGCTTTATTTACTAACCAGTATGAGAAACATACATACATAATGGCATCTCCCATCACCCTACTACTCCTCGAATCCTCCTTGACTCCTAGTCCCACCTATCTTGCTTTCCTATTGGCCAACAGTGCTTTATTCATTAACCAGTATGAGAAACATATTTACAGAATGACATCTTCCATCATTATGCAGCATCTCTGACCTGGATTTCTTATTAGCAAACAGGGATAAGTTTCACTCTACAGATCCATCAGCTAGATTTAATGGAGTAATCCTTAAAATTGTTGAGATCGTGTCCGGTGAGGAGCAGAGGCTTATTCCAGTAGCACTGTCAGTACTCAAATTGTTTTGACTCTGAGATTCATTTTATTTTAAATTTATGTGTGTCTGTGTGTGGGTATGTACACAGGAATGCTGGTGCCTAAGGGGTACAGAAAGAGGAAGTCAGGTTCCCTGGAGCTGGACTTACCAACAGTTGTGAGCCATCCAAATTGGGTTCTGGGAATGGATCTTGATTCCTCTAGAAGAGCAGGAGACATTAGATCACTGAGCCTTCTGTCTGGCTCTACTCAAATTATTTTTTAAAACTTGTATTTGTATTTATCAAAGAACAGTGGTGTTAGACTCTTTTTGACAAGTTAAATCACCATTTAGGATGCAAGTATACTTCAATTTTGGATATTTCCAAAAAACACACATCATTTTGGAATGTTTGAGCAATAAATTGATCAGTATTGGAATTAATTAATGATTTCGAAAAGAAACTACTTGGAACATGCTAGAACTTATTAGAAACTTCCATCGGGTTTGTTACAAAACATGACACAACAAAACCCCCCCCCAAAAAAAAAAACAAAAAAATACATATACTTTTACTTTTTTTTTTATTGTTTTATCTCATCTGAAAATAACCTCCACTTAATTCAGAAGCATTTCATTTTCAGTTTAAAAAGATGGTATCATTTCTCTGACACCACATTTGGTCGGAAAACACATTCTTTTTCCAGGCAGAAAGAGGAATTTATAACAACAGAGTTTATTTTCATTTCACCATTTGATACAGCAGACAAAATAGACTTTATACCAAGAAATTTCCAGGGGCTGGGGAGATGGCTCAGCAAATGAAACACTTGCTGCTCTTCCATAGGACCAGAGTTTAGTTACCAGCACCTATGTTGGGTGGATTACAATCCCATATAATTCTACCTTAAAGTAATCTGATGTCTTTTTCTAGCCTCTGTAGTTACCCACCTGTAGACACACACACCATACTCTCTCTCTCTCTCTCCCTCCCTCCCATCTCCTCCCTCACTCCATCATCTTTATCTCTGTCTGTCATGCATATGCATGCACAAAGAAAGATAAATCTTAAAAATTCCAGAAGTGCTATGAGTTAAACATAGAGTGAAATTATGAAAGAAAATATGTTGCATAATACCATAGTCATTGTATGAAAACAAGACTTGTCAAGCAGAATAGAAAAAAAGTTAAGGAAAGGTCTTCAAGTATATAAATTGATTTATGTTTTTTGCTTGTTTGATTTTTTTCTGTTCTTTTATATTTTTTCTCATTTTACATATCAATCCCAGTTTCCTCTCCTTCCCATCCTTCCATGCCCCCCCCCACCGAAACCTCTCTCCCCGCATTCCCCAGAGAGGATGAGGACTTCCAATAGGGATCATCAAAATCTGTCAAGTGGTTTGTGGTAGGGTCTAGGCCCTCCCTTGTAGCCTCTTCACTATTGCTCAGATTGTTAGTTGGGTCATCCTTGTATGTCTCTGTACATTTTGCTAGTGCCAGTGTTCTTTTCAAACCTATAATGGCTCCCTCTATTATGGTATTTCATTTTTGTTTTTTTGCTCTCTTCTATTCCTACCCTGACTCAATCTTCCTGTTCCCCCCTGTTCTCCTCTCCCCTCCCCTAATCCCCTAACCTTTCTGCTAACTCCCTCTCCACACACTGCCCCCCCCCACTCCCATTATTAGGAGATCTTGTCCCTTTCCCCTTCTGTTAATGCTTGTTTATTTTACATTTGTTGTTGGCGGTGGTATTGTGAATATATTTACCCTGCTTTACCCTTGGGTTGTGATGAAGTGGGATTATCTATTGCCTATGTTTTTGTGAGTGTAGTTAACTTCCTTGGGTTGATGTTTTCCTTCCAGAACTTTTTGTAAGGCTGGATTTGTGGATACCTATTGTGTAAATCTGGTTTTATCATGGAACATCTTATTTTCTCCATCTATAGTAATTGAGAGCTTTGCTGGGTATAGCAGTCTGGGTTGGTATTTGTGGTCTCTTAGTATTTGTAGAACATCTATGGAGGACCTTTAGGCTTTCAGAGTTTCCATGGAGAAATCAGGTGTAATTCTGACAGGTCTGCCTTTATATGTTACTTGGCCTTTTTCCTTTACTGCTCTTATATTCTTTCTTTATTCTGTACGTTTTGTGTTTTTATTATTATGTTGCGAGGGCACTTTTTTGGGGGGGTTTAGTTTGTTTGGTGTTCTGTAAGTTTCTTGTACTTTCATAGGCATGTCCTTCTTTAGTTTGGGAAAGTTTTTCTTCTATGATTTTGTTGAATATATTTTCTGTGCCTTTGAGCTGGGCTTCTTCACCTTCTTCTATACCTATTATTCTTAGGTTTGCCTTTTCACAGTGTCCCATGTTTCCTGGATATTTTTTTTAAGCATTTATTGGATTTAAGATTTCCTTTGGTCGATGTATCTATTTCCTCTAGTTTATCTTCAGCGCCTGAGATTCTCTCTTCTATCTCTTGTATTCTATTGTTTATGCTTGCATCTGTAGTTCCTGATCATTTACCCAGCTTCTCTATTTCAAGTGCTCCCTCAGTTTGTGTTTTCTTTATTGTCTCTATTTCAGTTTTCAGGTCATGGACTGTTTGAATTGTTTCCTTCATCTGTTTGATTGTTTTTTCTTGGCTTTCCTTGTTTTCTTTAAGAGATTTGTTCATTTCTTCCATTTTTTTTTTGTTTTGTTTTTCTTCCATTTCTTTAAGGGATTTTTCTCATATCACCATTGAAGGCCTTTATTGTTTTCATGAAGTTGTTTTTTTTAGGTCATTCTCTTCTTCATCATCTGCTTTGGTGTGTTCAGGTATATTTGGTGTAGAGTCCCTAGATTCTGGTGGTGTTATGCCTTGGTGGGACCACTCAGGCCAACAGTGTAGGGAGGTCAAGATGCAGAGCTGACCCAGGAAGTTTCAAGGAAAGGATGTGTTGGGAGCGGGGGGGGGGTAACCTGGGCTGGTCACAGACTCACCTCAAGCAGAAGATGAAGAGGCCCAATGGTCAGGTGAGGGCAGGCTCCAGATTGTCCTGAATAGAGAGGCGGGTCCCGTATGCGCAGATCCAACCCAGAAAGTTCCAAGGACAAGGTGGGGGTGTTGGACTGGAGCTGGCCAAATACTCACATTGGGAATGTTTTAAAACTGACAATCAGAATTTGTAATGCTCTTACACATACCTCACAGTGATATCCTATTTCTCCCCTACCCCACCATAGTCTCACAAGTCTCTGAGCATTCCATACTCTGCTCTCACCCTTGCTCCTTTTGCCTAGGGTGCCCCTTTCTGGTCCTGGTCCCACTATCTTCCTTCTGTCTTGTACTTAATGATGCCATCAATAACAGTTTGATTCTCCACATTCTTTGAATAACTAGCATACTGGCTAGTTTTAGGTCAACTTGACACAAGCTAGAGTCACCAGAAAGGAGGGAGCCTCAATTGAGAAAATGTCTCTCTAGATGGGGCTGTAGGCAAATCTATAGGGCATTTTCTTAATTAGTGATTGATGGAGGAGGGCCCAGTGGGCAGTGCAGACTTGGGGATTGTGGTCCTGGGTTATATAAGAAAACAGGCCCAGTGAGCCATGAGGAGCAATCCAGTAAACAGCACCCCTCCATGGCCTCTGCATCAGCTCCTGACTCTAGGTTTCTGCCCTCTTTGTATTCCTGTAATGAAACACCATGACTAAAAAGAAAGTTGGGGAAGAAAGGGTTTATTTGGCTTATAGTTACTTTCATGATAAACAGTGATATTTGAGTGTTTAGTAGCTATAGAAACCCTAAGATAACTAGGTTCATTCCTATCTAGTTCAATCAACTTTTCTTCTCTTATTCAATATTAAAGGTTCTTGATCCAGGCTGCACATTAAAATTCTCTGAAGAATGACAGATATAGAAATGGCAAACCAATAGAAAGCTAGTCTGTAATACTCTAGAGCTTCTGAAAATGACCAGCATCTGCCAATTGGCAGGAGGGATTTGGGACAACAAAAATATTCTAACCTCCATATTGATTTCCATAGTGGCTGCACCTATTTACATTCCCACCATCATAGTTGAAGTGTTCTTCCTTCCTTACACCCTTACCAAAATTATCTGTTACTTGTTTTCTTAGCAATAGGAATTCAAAGTGGGTCAAGATACTGTCTCAGTGCAATTTTAATTCCCATTTCCATGATGGCTAAGGGTGTTAAACATTTTTTCAAATATGTGTCAGCTATTTGTATTTCTCCTTTTGAGAATCATCTGTTCACTTCATTTGCCAGCCTATTGATTGGATTGTTGAGGTCTGGCTGTTTAATTTTGGGGATTCTTTATAGATTCTAGCTATTAGTTCTATCTTCAATGTTGAGCTGGCAAAGACTTTCTCTAACTCAGCAGGCTGTCTCTTCTCTGTCTAGTGGGAATCTCCTTTGCTGTGTAGAAGCTTTCTGATTTCATATGTGGTATCTAGATTGTGTGTGTGAGAGAGAGAGTGAAAGAAAGGGAGGAGAGAGAGAGAGAGAGAGAGAGAGAGAGAGAGAGGAGAAATTCACTAATGGGAATTGATACTTTCCTTCCACTATGTGGGTTTGTTGGTTTGAGCTTAGTGTGTCAGCTTGGCAGCAGGCACCTTTATCCACTGGGCCATCTCAATGGCTTGAATTTAGAATTTTATAAAGAGCTTCTTAGGATAGTAACTTTATCCTAGTGAGATAAAAGTAGGAGCCTAGAGATGCTCACAGCAGGGAATTTAGTACTGTTACAAAGATAACATGATCAATTGCTTTAAAACACAGCTAGGGAAAAGGAAATCTCTGACTAACTTGAGATAGCAATCAGAGTTTCTGATTCATCCTCTAAGACTATACTCATATCCAAGGACATATCCAAGGCTATTCAGTATGTGGAAGAGCAAGCATTACTCTGTCAGATTTTCCTGAAGACTCTACAGAAATATGCAAGGGCTACTTTTCTCTATTCCAGATGTCCTTGTATGTGTGTCTCTATTTCAACTATACTATGAAACAGACTTAAGAACCAGAATAAGGTTGATCATGAGAATCTAAAGAAAAGAGGTAACTGTAACACTGTCTGGATCCATACAAGGTAAGGGAGGATGACATATGGTCACCATCATGCATCTGGACCTGTTTTGTAGGAATCACGGAATATGACCTAAAGTGTCTTTTTTACAGGCTTTCATGGATCCACCAGGACACAGGACAATGCAGAGAAATTAAAAGCAAATGAGGAAACCTCTGAGACCTTGAATGACTACTGTTTATGCCCAAGGCTTGCCTTCCAAACAGAAAACAGTGGACCACAAGACTCATAAATTGTCTCTTCTCACTAAACAGAGCATCACCCTACCTTCATATCCTCCCATTTTTCCAAGATAGCAGAGGAAGGGGAAGTCAGCCTGATAAGGCACACTAAGACAGCATTTTCCTGTTATCTGTCCCATAGTCCTGTGCCTACAAATCTCTCCTAAGGACAATGCCTGTGCCTTCAAGGAAGGACAGTTAGGGTCCATGTTCCTTTTTAATCATGGATCTTTAGCAATACAAAGAAAGGCTAGGAATCTTTCTCCAAAGACCCCTAAAATACTGCCAGGCAATGAGTACACATAGATTGGCTGTGTCTAAATTTATCTCCTATTTTGATATTTTCTCTTACCTCATGAGGACTTCCAAAATCTCCTGTGATATTACAGGATCTTGTGTCTCTGTTGCTTTTCCAAACACCTAAAGCTTTGCCACATACAAGGCATAAAAGAAAAAATACATCAAATGACCCAAGGTCTATTAAATGCTTCATAAAACCCCCAAATGCTATTTCTTTCACTCACTAGAATTACATAAGTTTCATTAACTTATGAAATTTAACATTGGAACATAGATTTGATAATAATTTTCTTCTAATATAGATTCTAGAAGTTATTTAGTCTTCTCTGTATGTAGTCATGGATAACAAAAATAATAAGATATAAGAATACTTTATGCCATACAGGCAGTGGTGTCACACACCTTTAATCCCAGCACATGGGAGGCAAAGACAGGTGGATATCTTTGATTTAGAGGTCAGCCTGTTCCACACAGGGAGTTTGAAGACAGTCAAGGCTACACAGAGAAACCCTGTCTCAAAAAACAAACAAAACAAAAAATGCTTTATGCTGGCCAAAATACCTGTACGTATTATACATTTAGAAGTATTTTATTGAACTAATTAGTTGCTATGGATTTTTTTCGTGAATAGTCTTACCATACAAGTGATGAATGTAAGGGTATTTTTTTATGGCTATAATATATGTGAAGCAGCAGGTACATATGTTTGTCAAAGACCTTTATGTTAATTTTCTGTTCATGATGGAATTTTCTTTTTTATTTTAAAACAATCCTATTTTACATACCAATCCCAGTTCCCTCTCACTTCCTGAACCTACCCTCATCCTCTCCCCCTCCATCCACTCCTTAGAGAGGGTGAGGCCTCCCATGGGGAATCATCAAAGTCTGTCACATCATTTGGGGCAGGACCTAGGCCCTTTCCCCTGTATCTAGGCTGAGAGAATATCCCTCTGTAGGGAATGGGCTCCAAAAAGCCAGATCATGCACTAGGGACAAATACTGGTTCCACTGCCAGAGGCCTAAAGACTGCCAAGTTCCCCAACTGACATCCATGTCCAGGGGACCTAGTTTGGTCTTATGCAGGTTCCTTGGCTATCAGTTTGGGGTCTGTGAGCTCCTACTTGTTCAGGTCAGCTGTTTCTGTGAGTTTAGCCATCACAGTCTTGACTCCTTTGCTCATCCCTCCTTCCTCTCTACAACGGGATTCCAGGAATTAGCTGTGGATGTTTGCTTCTGCTTCCATCAGCTACTGGATGAAGGCTCTAGGATGACAGTTAAGGTAGTCATCAATCTCATTATAGGGGAAGGACACTATTGCTTATATTCTTAGTTGGAGACATCCTTGTGGATCCTGGAAGATTTCCCTAGTGTCATAATGGTTCCCTCTATCAAAGTATCTCTTTCTTTGCTCTCCCTCTCTGTCCTTCCCCCAACTTGGCCTTCCCAACCTGATGGAAGTTTTAATAGCTCTAATCCTAACAAATAGTAATCAAAGTAAGCTTACTTTGTGTGGGATAGAAATCACTCTGTTATTAGGCCTTCAAAATGATATCAGATAACTTAACAGTTTAAGATCAATTTCAACTCACAGCTGTGACATTCAGTAATAAAAACCATGCTTATCTATCTGAGCTCTCCTCTTTGAAAAACAGTTTTTTCATGCTTCTTACCTTGTGCAATTGAAATTAAACAACACACACACCAAGTCATTTTTAAACCAAACTTTTGGTGTCTACTCAGTATACTTAGACCCTCAGCGGTAATCAGTTTAGGCTGTGTCTTTCAAATTAAAAGTCTTCTATTTCACTTTTAGATTAAGAATCATGTCTATAAAAGTATAGATTTTTTTTATTAAAGATTGTTTAATGCTATGGAAAAATGATCTGACCCACGGGTTAACTTAAATTGACAAAAAGTACAAAGTATTTGGTTTTTTAAAAACTTTATTATGTAATATATGTATGTTATCTACTTATATTGATTTCTAATACAACAATTTATGCTTAATTTTTATTTATGTGTATTTATGTGTATGCATATGATTGTAGTGCCTATGGAGGCCCAACAAGGCTATTGAAGGCCCTGGAGCTGTAATTTGTAGGTGGTTGTGAGCCATTGGAAGTGGGTTGCTGGAAATCAGGTTAACTACTAAACTATCTCACCAACCCTATGCTTGCATGTTTATATTGATTGCATAGCATCAGGTTGGCTTACTAAGTAACTGGTGACATAAATTAAAATGTTCTATTAGCCAAAATTCCTTTTAGTTCATAGTGTAACTAAGATTTAATACAGACAAGAGTGTAAGTGTCATCAAGCACTCCCAGACAAGATGTTATTTGATCAATCACTGTCTCAATCTATAATTTTACAAGTGACTTAAAGAACTCCATATATTGCTTAGGGAAAAAATCTGGTCTCATGGTGACTTCTGCCCAAGGGAATAGCTTTGCCCTCATCTCTGTCTGTTAGAGGAGGAGATTCTGTTAGGTTTGTTATTCCAAGAACTGAAAAGATGACTAATCTCCATGTTTTCAGTTTTTTTTTTTTGAGTAATTAATGTGTTCAAAGGTAAAAGACTTTATATTTTATCAAGACAATTGCTTATAATTTCTACTAAGTCTTAATACAATCAAAGTTCATTGTGGAAAGAATTAAAGGCATGTGACACCACCACTGCCTGGATGGCATAAATGCCCTTCCTGGATAGAGAGATCAACAACTAACTTATCCACCATCATGGAGCCCTCGTCTAGTACCTGTTGGAAACAGAAGCAAACACCCATAACTAAATACTGAGTCTAACTAGAATCCAGATGCAGAGGGAGAGGACAAGACCAGGTTGCAGAAACACATAGAGACAGCTGACCTGAACAAGTAGGATCTAACGGGCCGCCAGACTGATAGCTGGGAAGCCAGCATGGGACTGACTCAGGGCCCCCTGAATATGGATCTCAGCCAGAATGACTGAGCAGTCTAAGGGACCTCAGACAGTGGAACCAGGATGTATTCCTGGTGCATAAAAGGACCTTGCAGACACATCCCCTAAGCAATATATGGAGTTTTTCCCCTAAGCAATATATGGAGTTCTTTAAGTCACTTGTAAAATTATAGATTGAGACAGTGATTGATCAAATAACATCTTGTCTGGGAGTGCTTGATGACACTTACACTCTTGTCTGTATTAAATCTTAGTTACACTATGAACTAAAAGGAATTTTGGCTAATAGAACATTTTAATTTATGTCACCAGTTACTTAGTAAGCCAACCTGATGCTATGCAATCAATATAAACATGCAATATAAACATCCCTCTCCTGGAGACAGGAGAGATGTCCTAGTCCCTACTTCAAATGACTTGACAGATTTACATGACCCCACCTGGATGGCATTGCCCTACATGTGGAATTGGGGTGGGGGGATGGGAGGGAAGGGTGGTTAGAGTGCATGTGAGAGGGCAGAGAGGGTAAGAGGGAGGAAAGGAGGGAGAGGTAATTGGGATCGACATGTAAAATAAATAAATAAATAAATAAATAAATAAATAAATAAATAAATAAAAGAAAAATATCTTTGTCAAGTTTTAGCTAAATGTACAACAACTAAATTTTGAACCACAATTTGTTTTACAATACTGATATAACTGACCTTCCACATATTCAGTAACCATACCTAATGGCCAGAGCCAACAAAGATGTAGGAACTAAAAATACAATCACTATTTTAGGTTGGCTAGATTCCAGGAGTTTATGAATGACAGGATCCTTTTAAATGGGTTCTATGACTCTGCTGAATAATTTGACCTCTTGATCTGGGAGGCTATTGATAACCCAGAGGTCAGGTTGTAACCAGTATACATTCTGCAAAGGGGGCAATGAACACAGAGGGAAGTTTCCTCAGTGGTTTCATAGAAAGCCACATGATCATCAAAACCCCTACACATCCCAGCAGACAGTACTACTGACAAAGGGAAACTAAAAGAACCAAGGCCTCCTCCCAAGTCCCTGTCTTAGTTAAGGTTAATATTGCTATAATGAAATGTCACAGCCAAAAGCAAGTTGACAAAGAAAGAGTTTAATTGGCTTACACTCCCATATCTTAATTCATCATTGAGGAAAGTCAGGGCAGGAACTCAAATATGTCTAGAACCTGGAGGCAGGAGCAGATATAGAGGCCATAGAGTGGTGTTGCTCCCCCTGGTTCACTGGACCTACCTTCGTATAGAACCCAGGACCACAAGCCCAGGGATGGAACTATCCACAACAGACTGGGCCCTCCCACATTCATCATTAATTAAGAAAATGTCTGACAGGCTTTCTTATAGCCCAGTCTTATGGAGGAATTTTCTCAATTGAGACTCCCTCTTCTATGATGACTGTAGCTTATGTCAAGGTGATAAAAAGAAGTAGCCTGGACACTTCCCAAGAATAACCTCTAAAGAGTATCAACTAACCTTAATAACAAAAAGAACAATGATTAATTTTTGGTTGCCTGCATGATTTTCAACACTCAGCAGAAAAAAAAAAATAGTACTCCAAATAAAGAAAGGTTGTAAAAAAATTAAAAACAAAAATGTAGACTAAGACTTTAAAAAGACAAAAAACGATTCAAACTTTGTTACTGTTCTATTACTGTGAAAAGACACCATGACCAAGGCAACTCTAATAAACATTGAATTGGGACCTTGTTTACAGTCTTAGAGGGTTAGTCCATGATCATCATGGTAGGAAGCACCAACAGGCATGATGGTGAGAGCTTTACATCACGATCTACAGGTAGCAGGCAGAGAGGGGGGGATGGAGGGAGGGGGGAGGAGGGAGGGTGTCTGCCACAGACTTTTAAAAACTCAAAGTGCACTCCTAGTGACACACCTTCTTCAACAAGGCCACACCTACTCCAACAAGGTCATACCTCCTAATCCTTCTAATCCTTCTGAAACAGTTCTACTTCCTAGTGACTCAGCATACAAACATTTGAGCCTATGGGGGCCAATCTCACTCAAACCACCATACAGACCTTATAGGTATTTTCATTAAATCTTGAGTATGGGCTCTGAGATGCTTAGTAGAATAGTCATAGCCACCTCAGCTATAGTAATGTATCTTTATACATTCCATTTCTAAGCTTATCAGTAAAGTAGTCTCATTTATCTTTTGCTTTTTTCTTCATTGTTTTTCTTATGGCACTGTCAATAATCAGTGGTTACCTCACACTATCACCCTTCCAAATCTATTCCACCATTGAATTAAAACTGTTCTTTTGTATATCATCAGACTCTTAACATGACTGCTTTTTATTAACATCTTTTAAAAAACGGGGTGGGGGGGGGGCTAATACCTCTAAGCACAAGCTACAAAGGATGATCTTCCTGGAACAAACATGGCCTTGGCTTTCCTGACCTCACTCTTTCTGGGATCATTGGTTGGCACAACCATGTTACTTTCACTGAAACATTGTATTTTAGTCTTGTGAAATTTTGTTTTCTAGAATATATAACAGCTTCAAACTAAGCTTCTTACAATGCAGGGATTCCAGCCAACTTCAAGACAAAAGAATCCAAAACCTCCTCTACAGTCAATAGATAAAGCAGGGACAAGGTTTTGTGATCCTTTTTAGAGACTACACAAGAAGTGATGATTGATCATTATTTTTCTGTTCACCCCTTCCCCATTGAAAAAAACATTCTTGGGCCACAGCTTTCAGGGGGAAATATGGCAGAAAGGTGGTTATGTAAAGAGAGAAAGAGAAGAGAGATTAATATAACAAAGACCGCAAAGAAATCTTCCTGCACTTACTTACATGCAATAAACAGAGCCTGCAATACAAAACATGAGAAAGCAGATATTATGTTATTGACCTGTAAAGTGTAATAGAACTCATGGCCCAACAGTTTTTAAGCATAGGCCTTTCCTAACTCACTAGCCTTATCTCATTCTCAGTACTTTCCCTTTCTTCTAAAGCATCTCCACTTCTATTACAAACCATGTGTCCTGAGAGACACTTTTTGTACTGGGACATGAGAACCTGGAAATCTCATTAAGTGCTCCCAGACTTTGATCTGCATCTATAATATCTATACAGCAAGTCTGAAGCCAGCCTGGGTATGTGAGGCCCTGTGAAAACTTTTTAAAAAAAAATCACAGCAGATATTGTGAAATTCACCCAGTGTAATAACCATTAAAACAATTCTGAGCTGAAATCATAGCATCCATGTTACAAAACATGCATGGCTGTATGTGTGCCTCTGCCCAAGTCTTATGGATGGTAGAGACAGGAGGATTGCTCAGGCTTGCTGGCCACTAGTTTAGTTTCAGTTTCAGCGAGAGACCTCATCTCAAGGGAAAAGTAGAGAATGATAGACAGGACACCTTGCCTCCACAAGGTCTCCCACAGGTATGAATGCATACCTGCACACACATACCACTTACCCATACACAAAATTTTAAATAATATAGGACAATGCAACAAACCCGTCAATGTTTAATTCTAAGTACCTAAACATTCTTTTTATAAATTTTAACTTTTTGATAATTTTGTACATGAGTATTATAGTTACATCATCCCTACTCCTCCCTTTCCCATCTACTACTTTTTTTTAACCTTCCATTGAAGGGCCTAGTATTCATACATGATGAAGACGAGACATAATTTACTTTGATTTTATATTTTAATAAAAAACATTCAGTGCACATATCACAAAAATTAACGTGCCATCTTTTCTTCAGCCACAAACTAAAGAAAAGGAAACTTTGTATACCAATTTAAATCATAGTTGCCACCACGTTACAGAAAGAGTGGGGTGTCTTTAAGTTTGATGCAGGCTTTCTTGCTTGCCTCATGTGGAATTGAGGTACTGGATGCTCATGATCACACATAACTTCCATGGCGTCAGAATCCTCTGGATTCTCATATTGTGAATTATAAGAACAAAATTCATAGATCACAGAAGGTGAATTTTCTTTTTCTTTTTCTTTTTTTAACTAACTCTTTTTTATTTATTTTTTATTATTTTATATAATCAAGTCCATTTAAATGAAAACAAACATTTATAAACAATATTTGGGAATTTGGGCGTTGTTCTTTCCAAACTACTTCCTGCTGGTAAAGGGGCACTGTCATGAGGGATTCTAAGAAGATGCACAAATCCTGGCTGTAGTCTGTCAGGCTGCTTTGTCCAGCTGTTTTGAATGTAGGATCACCTGGTACTCTGTTTCAGGTGGTCTGGCTTGATCAAACCGCTTTAGTCTGGAAGGAATCCACATCTTTTAATTTTCTGTGGAAACAAAAATAGAAATCCTTTTCCCCAGTAACTTGTCCTTGAACTTAAATTTTGCAGTCAGAGCATTTTTTTAAATTTAATTTATTATTTTACATGTCGATCCCAGTTCCCTCTTCCTCCCTCCCTCCCTCTCTCCCTTCCTCCCTTTTACCCTCTCTGCCCTCTCACATGCACTCTAACCACCCTCCCCTACCATCCCCCCACCCCAGTTCCATATGTAGGGGAATGCCATCCAGCTGGGGATATGTAGATCTGACAGGTCATGTGAAGTAGGGACTAGGGCTTCTCTCTTGTCTCTAGATTAAGGTCGTTATCCCTCCATGGGGGATGTGTTCGCAAAATCATTTTATGCACCAGGGATACATCCTGGCTCCACTGTCTGAGGTCCCTTAGACTGCTCAGTCCTTCTGTCTGAGACCCATATTTGGAGGGGCCTGAGTCAGTCCCATGCTGGCTTCCCAGCTATCAGTCTGGTGGCCCATTAGCTCCTCCTTGTTCAGGTAAGCTGTCTCTATGTGTTTCTGCCGCCTTGTCTTGTCCTCTCCATCTGCATCTGGGTTCTAGTTCGACTCAGTGTTTATGTATGGGTGTTTGATCCTGTTTCCAACAGGCATTAGTTGAGGGCTCCATGGATAAGTTAGTTGTTGATCTCACTCTCCGGGAAGGGCATTTATGATAGCCTTTCCACGGCAGCTCAAATTGCTAGTTGGGAGCAGTCTTGTAGTTCTCTAGACCTTTCTTTGTGTTCAATTTTATCTTCAAACTGATACTGGCTCCCTCTATTATGTTCTCTCTCTCTCTCTCTCTCTCTCTCTCTCTCTCTCTCTCTCTCTCTCTCTCTCTCTCTCTCTCTCTCTTTCTCTTTCCTGTCTTCTATTCATAACCAGGCTAAATCTTCCTGGTCGCACATGTTTTCCTTTCCTCCTCCTCATTTTCTCCTACTTCTCTCTCCATTCACTGCCCCCCCACTTCCCCTGAGGTCTGGGGGACTTGTCCCTTCCCAGTTCTGTGAGGGACTTTATATGAATCTCTTAGAATACACCTTGTATCCTAGTTCCTCTGGTAGTGTGAATTATAGGCTGGTGATCCTTTGATCTAGGTCTAAAATCCATATATGAGTGAGTACATACTGTGTTCCTCTTTTTGTGACTGGGTTACCTCATTCAGGATGGTTTCTTCAAGTGCCATCCACTTGCCTGCGAATTTCAAGATACCATTATGTTTTTCTGCAGAGTAGTATTCCATTGTGTAGATGTACCACATCTTCATTAACCATTCTTCAATTGAGGTGCATCTAGGTTGCTTCCAGGTTCTTGCTATTACAAATAGTGCTGCTATGAACATAGTTGAACAGATGTCTTTGTTGCATGGATGTGGATCATTTGGGTATATGCCTAAGGGGGGGATTGCCGGGTCCTGTGGTAAACTAATTACCATTTTCCTGAGGAACAGCCACACTGATCTCCAAAATGGCTGTATGAGTTTGCACTCCCACCAGCAGTGGAGGAGTGTTCAACTTTCTCTACATCCTCTCCAACATGAGTCATCATTGGTGTTCTAATTTTAGCCATTCTGGCAGAAGTAAGATGGTATCTCAAAGCTGTTTTGATTTGCATTTCCCTGATAGCTAAGGATGTTGAGCATTTTCTTAAGTGTCTTTCAGCCTTTTTGATGTCCTCTATTGAGAATTCTTTCTTCAGTTCTGTACCCCATTTTTTAACAGGGTTATTTGGTGTTTTGTTGACTAGTTTCTTGAGTTCTTTGTATATTTTGGAGATTAGCCCTTTGTCAGATATAGGATTGGTGAAAAGCTTTTCCCAGTCTGTGGGCTGCCGTTTGGTCTTGTCCACTGTGTCCTTTGCCTTACAGAAGCTTCTAATTTTGAAGAGGTCCCATTTATTAATTGTTTCTCTCAGTGTCTGTGCCCCTGGAGTTATGTTCAGGAAGCGGTCTCCTATACTATGTCCCTTTTTATTAAGCTCAAACATAAAATATGCTGTCCAACCATGGCTTTTGTAATCACTCTAAGAATTCCTGCACTCATGTCGTGAGTGTGTTCTCTGACTTGGTGATAATATTTCCTCCCAGTTTCTTACTTTGTATTGTTTCTCTGATTGTGATAAGAATCTTAAACACAGAGTAGGGAGATCTATATGTTCCCTCCTCCCAGCCTTCACTTCATGTAAGTCACTTACCCAGAAACACACCTGAGCTCACAGTAGATTGTCTCAGATGCAGTTAGTGTACTAGTTCAGTTTATCCTAACTGAATAGAGAGGGACTCACCCTTGGCTGAGTACTTGGAGTTGCTGGCTATTATTATTGTTTTACTTATGTTATGATTTAAAGAAACCACCCTGACAACAAGCTACATAGGGGAAAAGGCTTTCTTTTAGCCCACAGTTTTAGGTTATAATTCATCACATGAGGGAAGTCAAGGCACCAAGAGCTCAAAACAGTGACGAGCAGTGAGACACCAATGTACTCATGTGGGCAGAAAAACCTTAGTCATTACAAATGGGGCCCATGTGGCTGATAAGAACTTCCGCTTAAAATTTAACAGAAGCTTAAAAAAGTGTTTTAGAAACAAAAGAACAGAAACAAGCAAGGCTTCTTAGTAACATAATTTTTCTAGGTTGGACTCTGACTTGCTAGAGACAAGCAGATTGCATGGCTCCTTTAAGGGGGATTTCCTGACTCAGTATAAGCAGCAAAAACCCGCAAGGCTTTAAAAAAGCACTGCTAACAATTTATTGGTGTGTATGAGAGCTGGCGATGGCAGTGACCACATCTCCAAGCCGGCAGCATGCCTGCTGGATGGCAGCATTGACCACGGCAGTGACCACAGCTCTTAGTGCTGGCGGTAATATAGCCGCAGCCATGTTTGATAAACCGCCACAGAAACAACTATGAATTTCATTTTAGCAATTTTGTTGTTTACCAGATAAAAGACTCATGGCCAGAAAAAGATAAAGATTTACAGTAAAGACAGATTCACATTTTTAAAAAAAAAAAAGCGCTAAAAGGTTTACAGTATGTTCTAAAATATATGTAGGATTGGGAAAGAAAAGGAATAAAATGGTTTTAAATAGATAAAGAGGAACTGGGTGTGGTAGCACACACCTTTAATTCCAGCACTCAGGAGACAGAGGCAAGCAGATTTCTGTGATTCTAAGTAGACCTGGTAAGCAGAGTAAATTCCAGGACAGATAAAGAGTTACACAGTGAAACCCTGTCTCAAAAATGAAAAAATAGAATAGAGTAATAATAAAGCCACTTAAAGATAGAAAGCTCAGAGAGAATCTGGATACTGTACGGTATTATATTATCTTTGTATTGTTTGACTGCTGAGGAAACAACTGTTGAAGGAAATGCTGCTGGATTAATTCAATTTACATATTTTAAAAATGCTTGGACTCCAAAATTTAAGTTCAAGGAGAAGTTACTGGGGAAAAGGATTTCTATTTTTGTTTCAACAGGAAATCAAAAGCTGTGGATTCCTTCCAGACTAATGTGGTTTGAGCAAGCCAGACCGCCTGAAACAGAGTACCAGGTGATCCTACATTCTAAACAGCTGAACAAAGCAGCCTTGCAGACTACAGCCAAGATTTCTGCGTCTTCTCAGGATCCCCCATGACAGCGCCCCTTGTCAGCAGGAAGTAGTTTGGAAAGAACAACACCCAAATTCCCAAATATTGTTTATAAATGTTTGTTTTCATTTAAATGGACTTGGTTATAAATGGGTAATGATCACAACCAATATTCTTTTTACAGGTAAAAGGGGAATTATGGTATAGATATGAATACTTTGTTTTGGAATGTATTTTCATTTATTGATACAATTTAAGTTCAATTTTGTGATATCTATATTTCTCTTGTTTAGGTATTGTGTTTATATAGCTCATTTAGGAATATAATGTATAATTTAGTACAGATTATAGATAGGTACCTATATTAGTTATAGTGTTAATCAGGTTTTCTAGATATGTAGACATGTATTTGAGATGGGTAGGCATTCTTCAAACCTTTCAAAGACATACAGAATATGGCATTTAAAATGGTTTAGGGTTTTTCTTGACAGTGAGACATAAATGCTCCTGGCAACACCACCTGCGTCAGAAAGGAAGATGGACATTAAAGAAACACGATATGGAGTTTGCCTCCAATATGGCAAGACTAGCCATTTGGACAAGATACTGCTCAAGTCTGGACTGTTTTACTTTGTGCTATATAAACTGGACATGCAGGACCCACAGAAAAGTGATTGCTGATTCAAGATGGACATTGCTATAGAGTTCCTGCTTCATGGAAGAGTCTGCCAGACAGTCTGCAGGACACAGAGGAAAGTGACTGACAAACTGCCAATACAAGAAGATACTTTAAAGTTTCCTGCTTTGCTGAAGAGTCTGCCAGACTCACTATGGCCTATGGGCTGAAGATGGAAGATTACAGAAGAACTTCAGGTGACTGACAAAGCAAGATGTCTCTGTTATTTCTAGAGTTTATATATTATCCTTCGGTGGTCTTTGATGGAATTGAAGACAGATAGTAATGATTATAGTTTTCCTTAGTTAGGATTAAAGATAAGTTACATAGACTTTAGACACACAAAGATAGAATAGATGATGAGATATTTCCTTAAATCTTGCTAAATGTTTATGGACTAAATATCGTTAACTGTGATAACTTGTGTGATATATTTTGCTATGCTAAGGTTAAAACCCTTCTTTTTATTTAGACAGAAAAGAGGAGATGATGGGAGATGCCATTATGTATATATGTTTCTCATACTGGTTTAATGAATAAAGCACTGTTGGCCAATAGGAAAGCTAGATAGGAGGGACTAGGAGGAAAGAGGAAGTAGGGAGGAGGGTCAAGATGGAGAGTCTGGAGAAAGCAGAATGCTGGCCGTCTCCCCGGTAAGAGAAATACATAGATCAGCAGATATGGGTTAATAATTAAGACAGAGCTAGCTGATAAGAAACTAGTAATGGGCCAACAGAATTATGTCACATACAGAGTCTCGGTGTGTTATTTGGGCTGGTGCGGCAGCGGGACCAGACCAGGCGGTGGGAGGAAAAACCGTACTCTTTACAGTTAAGGGCTCTCTATGTGGTGCTCGGTCTTCCCATATCAGTTAATGTAGTGAAGACAATTTCCCACATGCATGCCCATAGAATGAAGACAAAGCCTCATTGGGACTTCCTAGGGGATTCCAAGCTGTGTCAAGTTGACCATTAAAGGTAACCATTACATTTGGTATAGGGAAGGATAGCACCACTTTCATGAAATGCACAACTATGTTCTCTGAGACCTCTCCAAATGTTCTCACCCTACTGTATCTTGGCTGCAGACTTCATTGCAAGTAATAAGTATTTGTTCCACTACCACGTTCTGTTGTGGCAATGTCCCACTCTGTGATCTTTGGCTGCCCAAAAGTCTACTGGGAAGTCCCAGCAGCTTGTTGACTCCCAATCTTGTACATAAGTTATCAGGGAAGTGACATGTCCTTCCTCCCTGCCCATATTTTCTGCATAACACTTTACAAACTGACTACTAGCACCTGTAGGGCCTGGCCATAGAGCTTCAGAGATCTCCTCACAACTTACTGTTCTGGTAATCATGCTAAAGCCCAAAGGTAACTGCTGTCCTGGATAAACTTGACTTTAAACAGGTGCCCTTCCTCAAAGGTCTGTGAAGATGCACTTGTTTTTGAAATCCAAGGTGGGCCATTCCTCCCTAGGCAGAGCTGGAGACAGTGGATGGAGAGTCAGTGCAGCATCAATCTACAAGCTGCTCTTTTGAGACATCCTTTTATGACTACACAACTTTGCTTCTTTTGAGGAACAAAGAGAGATGGGGCCTCTTCCTGAACACTCTTGGAGAAGCAGCTGAATGCAATGATTTTTCTTTTCTTTTCTAGGCAGTCTCCCTATATAGCTCAGGCTGGCCTCAAACCCATGATCCTCTTACCTCTGTCTCCTCAGTCTTGGGATTACAGGCCTGTGACTGCTTCCAAAAAGTATTCCATGCCAGCACTAGGACATTATTTATGTTCTTGGAAGGATTCTTTGATGTTTCATGGCAGATGTATGTTTTGGAGTTCTGAGACAACTCCTGGTGAGCTTCCTCAATTGGGGTAACCTTTTACTTTCCAATTATTTTACTTTGATTTTTTGACTGCTGCTTCAGTGGTGAAAATGGAAAAATACTCAGTTTAAAGTGGTATTCCACCAGACAGAAAACATATCCCTTTCTAATCCTTAAGGTACAAATATTGACCTGTGAGATGTCAGCAGTGGCTCCCATGCTTTAGAAGCTATTTGATGGATCAATTTTCAGGCTGATTCTGGGTTGGCTAGACCTTACAGTACATGTTTTTTTCTGTACAGGCTAATAATGTGCCATCCATTTTCTTATTGGATGAAAAATGTGAAGGTAACTCTACACTGCTTGGAGACAGTAAGGGGCTATGTGTTTTGGTGGCATCTAATTCAGATCCAGTGTCAATATCATTGGCAGGGTTTCCAAACTTCTCCTCTTCTCTCATAAGATTGCCTGTCAATCAAAGGAGAAAACTGAACAACTAGGCTCTACATAGCCACAGAACGCAGTAATGGAGAGTGATATATATTTTTAGACCCCAGATCATACCAACTCTTAGGATTTACATCTGCAAGGACATCAAGGGAATTAAGTTGTGATGCAGAGCTGGGGTATAGCTGAATGGTAGAGAATTTCTTAATATGGACAAGTCATGGGTTCTACACAAGCACCACATAAAGATATAATTGTTAATCATAATATAGAGGGCAACAGAAAATTGTGCTAAGATTTTGGTCCTTGTCATATCCCACTCATCCTATGAGCGCTGCAGCCATGGGTCAACTACCATGGCTTTTCTTGCATACAGCCCCAAGTCACTTATCTGTTTGTGAAGTGCAATAATTTAACGTACAAAAGTTTGCAGTTGCTGCCTACAGCTGACTGCTGTGCCAGCAACTGCTTTAGTCAGTACAAAGAGAGGGAAACCTGGCTCTGCCATGCCACAAGGTGTCTCTTTGTGCATAATGCTGTACTGTATACCTTTTCTCCATGTCACTATTTGTTATATTAAAAAAAACTTGATTAAAATACACCTTGGGCAACAGTTCTCCTATTTCAAGTATATAAACGAATGGTTTTTAGTATATTCAGTAAGCAACTATTGCCACTGTGTAATATTTTCATTGACTCGAAAAGAAGCTGTTTGACAGTTGCTATTCAACTCAACTTCCCCTACCTGGCAGGCTCTGATAAGCCCAAATTTATTTTGTGTCTCATTCAATTTTCCTATTAGGATCATGTCGTGTAAATGGAATCATACATACTCTGTGTGATCTTTTGTGACTGGCTTCTTTAGTTTAAGATGTGTTATAATCATTTATGCTGTGGAATATTTGTTTAATGATGCATAGATGTGTTGCATTATTTTATGTTGTATTTATTTAACTCTGTAAAACTGTGTTACTTTGCTTGTATAAAACACCTGATTTGTCTACTAAAGAACTGAACATCCAATAGCTAGGCAGGAGAAAAGAGTCAGGGCTGGCAGGCAGAGCAAATAAATAGAAGAAATCTAGACTAGAAAGAGAAGGAGGAGTAGTGAAAAAAGGAGAAGGAGAGGAGGATGCCAGGGGCCAGCCACCCAGTCACACAACCAGCCATGGAGTAAGAATGGGAAAAAAAAGACATGTAGAATAAAGAAAGGTAAAAGAAAAGTGCAGAGGCAAAATGTAGAAGAGGAGAAACATGTGAATTTAAGTTAAGTTAGAAAAGCCGGCTAGAAACAAGCCAAGATAGGCTGGGTATTCATAAGTAAGAACAAGTCTCCATGCATTTATTTGGTAGCTGAGTGGTGGCCCTGAAAGTGTGTGTGTGTGTGTGTGTGTGTGTGTGTGTGTGTGTGTGTGTGTGTGTGTGTGAACTACAAGCATGTCTTCTTTATTTTTTTAGATAACTGACATTTGGATTGGTTTTATTTTCAATTATGTGTATGCTTTTGTATGTGATTATGTGCATGCAAATGCAGGTGCCCAAGGAGGCCAAGCTTTCATAGTCCCCTGGAACTAGAGTTACAAGTGGTTGTGAGCCACCCAACATGGGTGCCAGGAACTGAAGACAGATCCTCTGAAAGAAGAGTAAGTGCTATTAACTGCTGAACCATCTCTCTAGCCCTTGCTGTAATTATTGATGTACAGATAATTTTTATGCTGGAACATGTTTTACATGGTTGCATTTTACTGCCGGCAATGTACAAAGGTCCTAGTTTTCCATCTCTGTTTACAATTCTTTGAAATCAGACATTCAGGAATGCAAATAGAAGACCCAGACTGTTAAGACTGAAATCATCAGAAGCAGATACAGCAAATATCTCAAGTGTTTCAGGCCTGCTTCAGACTGTGCTCCCTGTTATGAGCATCATCAGCCAAGATCTAACCACCACCTGTTCTTTTAAGTGCATTGGAGAAGCAAGGCCAACTGTGTCATCATCCTGGAGAGTATGCATATCTATATCTAGAGACTTAAGGATAAAATAAATAGTGGTGACTAATTACATGTGAGGGAGAAAATGGAGAACTGTTTATCGTATCATTTCAGGTTGGTGTGTTGCCCAACTAAAACTCTCCCCTCCCCCATGCCCTCCCTGAAGGCTCCATTTCAGTCAGCTCCTCTGATGACTGGGATTTTTTGACTTCTGCTCACTTAGCACCCTGTGAGACAGGCTGCTGCTTGGTGTGGCTATTTAACTTCTGCTGCACATCTGTTTTGCATCTCATCATCCCAGTCTGAATGCGGTAAGCATATTAAACCTGTATTCAATGTCCTAATTCTCCATTATAGCTAGGGCTCACGATGCAAGGGTTTCTTGATGTACCGTGGCCCACCCACATGAGGACATCTTGGGAGAGTCACTTCTTCCTGTATACAATATGGGTCCCGAGGATCACACTCAGAGCTGGATATATAAGTTTAATTCGTGTCATAAAGATGACAAGACACAGATTTTTCTTTCTCATCTCTGACAACAAGCACCTCCAAATTCCTTAAACAATATAGCATTTTTAGAAATGTAATACACATTATCAGTCAGACATAAATATTGGCATAAAATCAAAATCTGATCCATTCAGTTTTTATTTCACAATACAATTGTGTGTACTCTTATGTATTGCACACATGTGTGTGCATGCACACTGATACACACAAAGACACTTTCCATGCAACTCCAGCAACATTTTTTTCCTGCCAATATTTGCCTGTGAGCATAGAAAATTTGACCAGCAACAAACACCAGGATTTGCTGCTTTCACAAATGCCTAAAAATCCATTCCCAGGGCTAAGAAGATAATGATCTTCTTTCAAATCCATTGAGAGATTTTATTTGCAAGTTTTTGTGCTGCAGAGCTTATGAAATAAAATACTAATGCAACACAATATGCTTTGGTTTTATATAGCACCTTTCATGAAAGAAGCTTAAAGTAACCTATAAGCATTACTCATTTACCTTCATAAATTTTTTTATTAAATTAACATGATAGTCTACCAGACAAAAGCTAAGAGCAATAAAACTCACCGTATTTTATATGACAGTCCCAAACATATCCAATTTCTACTTTCTTGATTTATATGAAATTATTCAGCTTCATGTTAGTTTCAAGCTCCAGAAGATTCAAAGTGTAAATAAAAAAGAGTAATTCAGAGTCGAGTTGTATTTGTCTTCCCTGTGTCTAACCCAGTGCTTTAATTATGGAGAAGGAGGGAAGACCTTGGTGCACTTTTTACTTTATCAGACTTCTGTGTGCTTCTCATTTTCCAGAGCCCTCACAAAGTCTAACTGGGTTTTGAGCACTGGCAGGAAAACTATGCTAGTGCAAATAAAGGATGATTTCAAGGACTGTTTACTGACTTTACAGTCTCACCATTTATATTTTGATCCTGATTTTGCAGAATTGACACTTGCTTAGGTCATACAGTAATGCCTTTTGGAAACAGGAGACTGTCTTTTATTCTCTAATTCATGTAAAGTGACTGCATACAAAATCAACTTCTCAGTGCGCTAAGGTCACTACTGGGATTGAGGGCCTGGCTATCTCTATCAGTGTCTTCTTCAAGTAGGTCTAACCAATTCTGTTGTCTTAAATTAACATAGAAGCAGGGCAAGCCTCAAAAATGTATATTAAAACATTATGTTTATGACTGACTGCAACAGCAGGAGCAACAGGAGTTTTCCTAAGAAAGTAAAAGTTTACACCATTGGGTCACTCTTTTTTTTTTTTTCTTCTAAATCAGATTTATTTATTTATTTATTTTTATTTAATTTTATATAACAAAGTCCAATTAAATGAAAACAAACATTTATACACAATATTTGGGAATTTGGGCGTCGTTCTTTCCAAACTACTTCCTGCTGGTAAGGGGCGCTGTCTTGGGGGATTCGAAGAAGATTCAGATATCCTAGCTGTAGTCTGCAGGGCTGTGTTTGTCCAGCTGTTTGAAGTGTAGGATCAGCTTGTACTCTGTTTCAGGCGGTCTGGCGTGATCAAACCACATTAGTCTGGAAGGAATCCACATCTTTTCATTTTCTGTGGAAACAAAAGTAGAAATACTTTTCCCCAGTAACTTGTTCTTCAACTTAAATTTTGGAGTCAAAGCGTTTTTTTTTTTTTAATTTATTATTTTACATGTCGATCCCAGTTCCCTCTCCCTCCCTCCCTCCCTCCCCTCTAGCCCTGCCTCCCTCCTTCTCTCCCTTTTGCCCTCTCTGCCCTCTCCCATGCACTCTAAACACCCTCCCCTCCCAACCCCCCACCACAATACCATATGTAGGGGAATGCCATCCAGTTGGGGTCATGTAGATCTGACAGGTCCTATGAAGTAGGGACTAGGGCTTCTCTCCTATCTCTAGAATAAGGCAGTTATCCCTCCATGGGGGATATGTTTGCAAAGTCCTTTTGTGCACCAGGGATACATCCTGGCTCCACTGTCTGAGGTCTCTTAGACTGCTCAGACATTCTGGCTGAGACCCATATTCAGGGGGGTCCGAGTCAGTCCCCTGTTGGCTTCCCAGCTATCAGTCTAGTGGCCCTTAGCTCCTCCTTGCTCAGGTAAGCTGTCTCTATGTACTTCTACCGCATGGTCTTGTCCTCTCCATCTGCTTCTGGGTTCTAGTTCAACTCAGTGTTTATGTATGGCTGTTTGCTCCTGTTTTCAACAGGCATTAGTTGAGGACTCCATGGAAAAGTTAGTTATTGATCTCACTCTCCAGGAAGGGCATTTATGATAGCCTTTCCACGGAAGCTGAGATTGTTAGTTGGGAGCAGTCTTGTAGTTCCCTCGACCTTTCTTTGTGTTCAACTTTATCTGGGAGTGCAAACTCATACAGCCATTTTGGGGATCAGTATGGCGGTTCCTCAGGAAAATGGGAATTAGTTTACCACAGGACCCGGCAATCCCCCTCTTAGGCATATACCCAAAGGATTCACATCAATGCAACAAAGCCATCTGTTCAACTATGTTCATAGCAGCACTATTTGTAATAGCAAGAACCTGGAAGCAACCTAGATGCCCCTCAATTGAAGAATGGTTAATGAAGATGTGGCACATCTACACAATGGAATACTACTCTGCAGAAAAAAATAATGGTATCTTGAAATTTGCAGGCAAGTGGATGGCACTTGAAGAAACCATCCTGAATGAGGTAACCCAGTCACAAAAAGAGAAACACAGTATGTACTCACTCATATATGGATTTTAGAACTAGATCAAATGATCACCAGCCTATAATTCACGTCACCAGAGGAACTAGGATACAAGGTGTATTCTAAGAGATTCATATAAAGTCCCTCACAGAACTGGGAAGGGACAAGTCCCCCAGACCTCAGGTAAAGTGGGGGAGGACAGCTAATGGAGAGAGAAGTAGGAGAAAATGAGAGGGAGGAGAGGAAGGCATGTGCGACCAGGAGAATTGAGCCTGGTTAGGAATGGAAAATAGGAGAGAGAGAGAGAGAGAGAGAGAGAGAGAGAGAGAGAGAGAGAGAGAGAGAGAGAACATAAAAGAGGGAGCCAATATTGGTTTGAAGATAAAGTTGAACACTGGGTCACTCTTTAGTGTGGTTTAATTTGTTTGTTGAGAACCCTTCTGACCTGTTCTAATAGTGAGCTAGATAAGAAGCCGAAGCTTGAGCTCTGAAATTGTTTTGTCATTACTCATTCAGGAAACTCTAGGTTCTTTTGAATGCCAAGGAAACAGTTAACATGAATGTCTTAGGTTAATCTTCTCTGAAACAGCACCATAGACTGGTTGGCTCAAATAATGGAATTTTTTCCTTCCAGGCTAGGTATCTTATGAGGATGCCAGTACAATTGAGTTCTGGAGACAGCTGTCTTCTGGTGACAAACTGTTGCCTTCACATTTAGTCCTCACACAGCAGAAAGAAATCAAGAGACTCATCTGAACTTTCTTTTTCTGGGGGTATTATACCCACTTATGAATCCTCTAGCTTCACGTCCTAATACCATCACATTGGGGGTTAAGATGTCAACATATGAATTTTGAAGGGACACAAACTCACAATCCATTATGATGAAAATAAAGTAAAATTACAGCCTAAGTTTAATTTTCATGGTTTCAGTTAGCAGTACTCAACCATAGACAGTATAAAATTCCACAAATAAAGACTCAAGTTTTAACTGGTGTGCCTTCCTGAAGGAGTGTGGTGAAATATTACACCATCCTCATCCATCTTGTCTGACTCATGGATATTGCCTCTGTTCTGGATATCTATGCTGTATGCACTATCCTCCATCAATGACTTAGCAGCCATATTGATTATTCTATCAATTGTGGTATTGTAGTGTTCTGGTTCTCATAATCTCCCTTTCTACTTAATCACAGCTCCTTAATCATGCTGGCAATTCAGATGTACTAAGTAGAAGCTGAAAAGTACTTCTTTTTATTGAAAGGTAAAAGTTCTTGTCTCACTAAGAAAAATAAAATCTGATGCTGAGATTGCGAAGGGAAGCATTAATCTTCTATCCTTGAAATTGTAGAGGCAAGGAGAAATCTGTGCTAATTTTAGTCACACCTCAGTCTTCAGACATTATGGCCACAGCACATAGAAATGCTTAGTTAAGATGGAAAAGATGTTAAATTATAGGGTTTAGCACCACACACAGTTTCAAGTATCCACGTGGATCTTGTAATGTATTTCCTGCCAAGAAGGGGAAGTACTACACCTTATGCCAGAATAATTGTCTTAATGGTTAGTGATAGAAAGGTCCTACTTACCACTTGGCATGATTTAAAGAAAAATGAATACGGATTTTTGGTTTTAAATATTGTATTAAAGCACATTAAAAGCATATAAAAATAGGCTGGTCAACTCAAATAGGCTTTGTCACAAAGCAACAGTCACTAAAATTGGATTTGGTAGCATAGTTTTCTCAAAATATAATATAACTTCCTGCTTTAGCTAAAGCTTCAGCTTCTTCCATTTCCAAAGAAAATCAACATGTGAAAGTTGGTGTGCATTTTCACATGCGTATTGAAAGCTGCTGAAAATTTACCCTTGGGCTCTTCTATTCTCATCAAGAGTAAAAATGTATCTCTACCTTTTCCACAATTAGTGTTGCAATAAGCATGCATATATATTTCCCTGGGCACACGTAGGTGAATTTGGACTCCCCCTGCATCAAGGTGGAACAAGGCATCCCACCATAGGCAATAGACCCCCCAATAGCCAGTTTGTGCATCAATCCCACATCTGACAAACGGCTGATCTCCAAAATATACAAAGAACTCAAGAAACTAGTCAACAAAACACCAAATAATCCTATTTTTTAAATGGGGTACAGTCCTTTTGTGCACCAGGGATACATCCTGGCTCCACTGTCTGAGGTCTGTTAGACTGCTCAGACATTCTGGCTGAGACCCATATTCAGGGGGGTCCGAGTCAGTCCCCTGTTGGCTTCCCAGCTATCAGTCTAGTGGCCCTTAGCTCCTCCTTGCTCAGGTAGGCTATCTCTGTGCGTTTTCCTGTTGTGATCTGTCCCTGATGCACATAATTAACTTTGTATGGATGGTTAACCTGCCTCCCAAGTTACTACCTAAAGCCCACTCTAGCTCCAAAATTTACCACCACTTAATATTACCAGCCATTTGCACATTCAATTTTCCTTATAATTATATTTGCTGTGTGCAGAATATTTCACGGCTAAATGATATGAATATTTGAACTATACTTTTTCTAATTACAAGAGAAGTTGAGTTTGGAGCTCATTTTGTATGCTGCCAATTTGAATATCTTCCTCTGTGAATTATCTAGTCAAACCTGTTAACAATTGTTTACTTGATTTATTATCACTTTCTAATTGATACATTGATATTTTGTTGAGATTACCAATGCTTTTTCAGGTATACATGCTATAAAAATATTATCTTGTCCTGTTTCTTTATTTTATTCTTGAGCATTATTTCTTTTTTTTAACCTTTTTTTAATTTTATATAACAAAGTCCAATTAAATGAAAACAAACATTTATACACAATATTTGGGAATTTGGGAGTCGTTCTTTCCAAACTACTTCCTGCTGGTAAGGGGCGCTGTCTTGGGGGGATTCAAAGAAGATTCAGATATCCTGGCTGTAGTCTGTAGGGCTGTTTTGTCCAGCTGTTTTGAATGTAGGAGAGCATTATTTCTTATTTAAAATGTTTATTTATTATTAATGTGGGGGCAGGGATGTGTGTGTTGATGATATATGTAAATGTGGGCATTCATGTGCCACAATGAATTATGGAAATCAGAGGATAATTTGGGGGGATAAGTTCTCCCCTTCCACCTGGCATCTGGGGATTAAACTACTATTTGTATTTGTTACTTTTCTATTGCTATGAAGAGATGCTATGACCAAGACAACTTACCAAAGAAAGCATTTAATTGGGCTATGGTTCCAGAGGGTCAGAGTTCATGATTGAACGGGAGGCAAAGAGCATACTTGGAATAGTGTGAATCTTTTGAAACAATCAAAGCTCACCCTCATTTATACAGATCCTCCAATAAGGCCACACCTCCTAATCCTGCCCAAACAGTTTTAGCAACTGTAGAGAAAGTGTTCAAAATCTGAACTTTTGGGAATGATTCTCACTCAAGCCACCACAACATTGAAGCTATCTTGCCAGGCCTTGTCATCTCTTTTTTTCACCTATCATCCTATTAAAGTGTTTTCTTTTCCTACATCTATTTGTAATGCCATTTTTGGTTTTGTGCTGGGAGGGGACTGGATCTCAGTACATAGCTCTGGCTGTCCTGGAACTCACTATATAGATCAGAGTGGTCTTGAATTTACAGAGATCCTCCTGAGTTCTAGGATTAAAGTGTATGTAATACCACTTTGGTAAAACCCCCAAAATTTAATAATACGTGACTCTGTTTTCAAGCTACCTATTTTATTCCTATAGTCTATGAATATATATATATATATATATATATATATATGTATATGTATATTAAAGGTTATAATGTATGTGTTTGTATCTGTGAGAATAGAGTGTATGCCATGTATGTGCACAGACTAGAAGAGGGCATCAGATCCACTAGAACTGGAGTTATAGTCAGTTGTGGACAACTTCATGTAGGTGCTGGAAGATGAACAAAGACCCTCGAAGTACAGGAAGTACTTTTTAACTGCTGTGCCATATCTCTGGCCTTTTAGTAAAAAACAATATTTTTGATTACTACAGTTTTATTATAGCTTTTAATATCAGAAAGGCAAATATTCATGTCCTTTCAGAATGTTTTAGCTGTTATTGGTACTTTACCTTCCTTATGAATTTAAATTTGACAGTGTCGAGTTCCCTAAAAGGTTCTGGTGAAATTATATTGAATTTATAGATCAATTTCAAGAGACTTTATAGCTTTATGATGTTGAAAATTCCCACCTACAAATATGGCATATATTCCTATTTACTTGTCATTTTTATACCTTTTAATAAAATCTTATAATTTTCCTTTATGAATGTCCTATACATTTTTGTTAGAGTTATTGCAATAAACCTCAGCTTTTATTATTATTTTAAATGTTATCATTTTTAAAGTTGAATTTTATGAATTTTTATTGCTATTATAGAGGAAGGCAATTGGTTTTCTGTTTGAATTTTACATACAACAACTTGACTGAAAAATCTCTTTGCTTCTAATAGTTTTCCAATTACATTAAGATAATCACATCATTTATAAATGATAAAACAGGCAGGTCTCTTATCTAGTTATCTTTTTTCTTAAATCACTGGCAAGAGTCAGTGATACATTAAAATAGAGGTCATGGATTCTTTCATTGTTCTTCAGTTTAAAAGGAGTATCTATAATGTTGTTTTTTCAACAGTCATGGTTCAAGCAGAGAAGGAAGACCACTAGGACAGAGATATTTGTTACAGGGATTGAACTTTATACACTTGTAGGAACTGGGTAAGGTCCTGTTAGGATTCATGATGGAGATTATTGACAATGGGACAGATAGTACAAAGGAAGGATGAATAGAAAGGGGAGGAATGTCAAGACCAAACACAATTCACAAGATTAAACTGGAGACTACAAAGACAGAATGAAATTTCTGTTAGGATTGTGATCTCTGTTCTTGATGGCTAAGGATCTTTGTGGATCTTTGTAATAGACACGCGCCTTTATACAGGCATTAGAAACACAGATGAGGTAAAGAACCACGACCAACTGAGGTGCTTGCTCTGAGCTAAAAGAATACAGAGTGGGTAGTGAAAGATTGTAATTATAAATACCAATTATGACCATGTGGCTAAGGGTTGCAATAGTTTCTTCTGTTTCTTAATATGAACAATCTTATATATGCTAGTCATATAAGCTTGTTTCTGTCCCCCCTTAGTCATAGGTACAAGATAACTCAGATCTCCATAATAATAACCTTCACTATTGGTGTTATAGTAACCCCTTTTCTTGCTCAACAGTTTCCTCCACTGTTGTTAGCCAATTTTTATGTTTGGGTAAGACAAGTTCAAATTGAATTAATGATTCCATTAATGACAAACTTTAGGATAGTTCATTTATTTTCCTTTCTGTTGAATGTAAATTTATAATGAAATTATATATTTGTTTCCTTTGGTGCATCCTAAACATAATAGCATCTTCCTAAAGGGGCTTTTAAAAAAACTTCCTTTTGTGAGTTAATTTTTCTATTCATTGTGTTTTTACCTATTTTATATAGCAACCACAGTTTTCCCTCTGTCCTCTCCTCCTGTTCCCTCCCCTCTGTCTCCCTTCTAGCCCCCCCATCCCCAATATATTCCTCCTCAGTTGTGCTAAGGCCTCCCATGGGAATCAATAAAGCATGGCATATCAAGTTGAAGCAGGACCAAGCTCCTCCCCCTGCATCAAGGTGGAACAAGGCATCCCACCATAGGCAATAGACCCCCCAATAGCCAGTTTGTGCATCAGGGACAGATCACAACAGGAAAACGCACAGAGATAGCCTACATGAGCTTATGGACGCTCACTGGCTCTGGACGGACAACTAGGGAGCAGGCATGGAACCAACATTAAGGGGCTTTGCCAGTCAGGGTTCAACTGAAGAAGAGGAACCACCAGGAATGAGTACATGACCATATGTCAGTTTGTTATAAGGTTTTACCTTTAGACAATTGGAGGAGCCTGTAAAGGAGTCTCTGTGATGTTGTTGTCTTCACATCTGAGGCTATAGATCCAAGTCCAAGGGGACAAACAATTAGTAAAGAAAGATGGAAGGAGGAGAGAGCATGGACAAGTTGGAGACCACAAGAGTCAACTAGAGCCTGTGAGGATGGATGGCCATACCATGTTCTTGTTGCCTTTAACCTTGTTGGTAGTCTCATAACAACTGAGCCAAACCAGAAAGATGAACTATAAAACAGCTGTTATTTCCATATCACCTTTCAAATCTCACAGAGGCATCCTTTTTATGCCCCACTGTAAATGGAATAATTTACGAGAAAGGAAAGATAAGCAGCTCTCTGTATCCATGGGTTCCCCATCCAGGCCAATTCAACTAATCACAGATCAAAATACAGTTAAGATAGTAATACTTGTAACAGCACTAAATATATATAGTTTTTGTTTGTCATAATTCCATAAACATACAGTTTAACAACTGATTATGTAGCATTTACATTGTGTTAGGTATGTGTCCTAGCTTCTCTTCTGCTGCCGTGTTAGAACACACTGACAAAAGCAGCTTGAGGGAGAAAGACTTTATTTGGTTTAAATTTTCAGAAGGATAAATGTCCATTATGGGCTTGGCAACAGGCAGGGATGGTGTGGTTTCAGGAGCAGGAAGCTGACTGACCACATTTACTTCAACCCAGGAAACAGAAAGAATGAGCATTAAGAGGGCTCCAATGATCAGACCTCACAGCCTGCCCACAGTGACTTCCTGCAGCAAAGCTCCAACCACCTAAAGACTCCATATTCTTCTGAAACAGCACCAACTGCTGAGGACCACATGTTCAGATAAGGGGCATTTCATAGTCAAACCACTACAGTACTATGAATAATCTGGAATGAATTAAAATATTCGTTAGCTAGATGCACATACTATGCCATTTTCAGTAAGGGATTCTAGCACCATCAGATCCTAGTATATGTGAAGGCACCTGGAACCAACACCCATGGATTCTCAAGGACAGCTGTACTGGGAGATGCTTACAGCTCTGGCAACTTGACTAGTTACAAACACATAGCACAGGACATTTTGAGTCATATTGCTTTTATATTCAATTTGTTACAGTATAACTTACTATAAAGTGCATCTATTTTTAGTACACAATTTGATGACCTTCAACAAATTTTCCCTCTCAGATTCAGATAATCATGGCTCCATTTTCTGACAATATATATTAGATTTGACTGTTCTGTATTTTATAAAGTGAAACCATACAAAATATACTGTTTTGTGTCCGGCTGTTTCACTCAATTACTAATTTTTATTTTATGTATTTGTTTGGCATGTGTGTATGTATGTGTGTGAGAGAGAGAGAGACAGACAGACAGACAGAGAGAGAGAGAGAGAGAGAGAGATGACATAGCATGTGTGTGGAGGTTAGGTCAGAGAACAATTTGGGACGACAATTTTTAGAGTCTGTTTTCTACTTGCACCATGTGGGTTAGAACCCAGGTCATCATTCTTAGTAGCAAACACTCTTATTCCCTAAATCATCTTACCAGCTCTCAGTTTAATCAGTTTTAGATCCATTTATGTTGATATTGCTAAATTCATGTGCTGTTTAGTATACTATGCTGTTATGTTGAAGTTTCTATAAATGTCAATTATGTCAAGTTGGTTGGTGGTATTTAAGCTTTCTATAGCATTACTGACTTTATGTCTACTTATTCTTCTAATTATTGGTGGAGGAATACTGAGATCATTTTTTTCTAATTCTTTGATATCTTTAATATCTGTGGGTGTGCCTATTTCTGCTTCAGGTTCTCTTATGTTTCACTGCTAGTTTCAAAATATATGCATGTGTACTTAGAAATTTTTCTTGAATTGAATCCTTTGTATATGCAATGTAGCTCTTCATCTATAATAGCATCTTTGAGTTGCTTTGTTCTGTTTTTAGTAAACTTTCTCTGTCATTATTTGATTTTCATTAAATGATTGTTAGCTGGTGTAATAGTCCAGTTTGTGCTGCTATAACTGAATGCTGGAGACTAGGTAATTAATAAAGAAATGAAATGCAGGAAGCTGGGGAATGTAAAATCAAAATGTCAGCCTTCGATGAAGGCTTTCTTGCTGCATCAAAACAAAGCAGAGGTATCACGTGGTAGAAGGGCAAAGACAGGGTGAGAGAGACCAGACTTCATAGCCTCAAGCTCTCAGTAACCAGCATTAATCCATTCATAGGAATGGCACCCTCCTGACCTGAACATCCCCAGCAGGCCTCACCTCCCAACACTCACACATCAGGAATAACCTTTGTAGCACATGCACTTGGGGACATGGTCAGACCATAGCAGGTGAATATTAAATCTAAGCTAATAGTTGCTGTCTCTCAGCCCTGTAAAGATATCGTTTCCTTTTATTTTGGGCCTTTAATGTTGCTGTTGTAGTATCTACTTTCGATTTGTTTGTTGCTGCTTTTTACAGTGCTCTGCTATTTCTCGCTAATGGATTTTAAGATCTGCCATTTAACTTTGATATTTTGATTTTTTCAATATAAATATATTTAGGTTTGGATTTCTTTTTATTTTTTCCTCCTTGGCATGGGTATGTTTCTTAAAACTGGAATTTATGACTTTAATCAATACAGAAAAAATGTCAGCCATTACGTTGGAAAATATTGATTTTCTGTCATCCTACCATCCCTGTAATCTTTCTAGTGTCTCCCTAGGGAGTTCTTGCCACAGATATATGCGACTATCTCATTCTATCCCTGATATCTCACTGGCTCTTTTTCATACGCTCCATAATTCATATATTCCATTTTTTTGATCTTGCTGTGCTGCATTTTAAGTACATTCATCAAATATATTCTCCAGTTCAGTAATTCTCTTCTGTGGTGTTAAATATGATTTAAAAGTCCACTGAGTTTTAGATTTCAATATTTATATATTTAATTTCCAAGAGATCAGCTGGGTTCAAATTTTGCTTGTTAATTTTTTAAATAGTGACAAGTTCTTATGGCTGAAAATATTCCCTTTGTGTCTTTCCTAATTCTAAGGTTACTTATTTCCTCCTTTTCCCTAGGATGTCATATCATGAGAAGAATTTGGAGACTGTAGATTTACAGTTCGGGGCCTACTCTGATGAATAGTGGAAGCTTTTCTGAGCTTTTGGGACTTGGAGCCTATCTTGTGCATCTCAAACTCCAACTGTGCTCCTTTAAAGCATGCTTACTCTTGTTTTTAATGGGTACCAGAATCTGGACAGAATTTTTATCTTAATTACATTTTAATTTTTTAAGGATTCCTAGCCTGGGCAGATGGTGTGGCTTAGTACATGGTTACACATTTTCCCAAGGAATATATATTTTCTTCTGCCTAGAGGCCAGGCAAAGAAGGAAGTAAGGAAGAAAGGAAGAAAGGAAGAAAGGAAGGAAAGAAGGACGACATGATATTCTTCATTGTTAGCTTGTGACAGTTGGAGAATTTATTCTGTACCACCTATTGCCAATGACTCATTAAAGGCCTTGGTTTTATCTACATCTTGACAATTCTAATTCTTTGCCTTATGTAAATAAAAGGAATCCAGTATTTAGCTAAACAATCCACACTGAAAAGTCATACCAAAGAACATGTACAGACAAAGGCCAGTGCACTGCCAACAAACCTTGCTTAGAAAAGTACTATGGAAGATTTTCACAAGAGGAGAGGTGTTTGTACAGCGAAAGGAGAATCCAGAAGGAAGAAGCATGTGACCAAGGAAGATAAGAATTTGCTACCAATTTTAATGATGATTAAGACGGAATCAAAACAACAAAAAATAGAGTGCTAGAAGAGCATATCGAATGAGAAGATTACTTCAAGTAAGATTAGAACTTAGCAAGAAAACATAAAACTGACTTAAACTACCCAGGAAATTTTATTTTCACATTTACAAGAACTCCAAAGATGTCTATTCTGGGTCAATTAAGTTGGTGGCTCCTCAGAGGCATTGAGTATCCTGCTGTCTTCATTTCCTCTGTTCTCTTTTTCTTATATTCCACTTAATATTGAAATCTAACCCAAGACAGGGGTTGTTGCTGCTTATACAACCCACGTTTTTCATCCATGTAGGGGTTTCCATTTCTGACTTGGAAGTATTTGCTTATGTGCATGTACTTGTGCATTGTTCCAAATTCTCCTTCAATTGGAATCATGATATGTGTACCATCGTATCACCTATTTTTTAAAAAAAATATTTAGAATTACACATAGAAAATATTCTATTTCATTTCATGGCTATTTTGGAGTTTTGAAAAATCTTTAAAGCTTTGGCTCAAACTGTACTGTAAATTTAGTCTCATCTGTTCACTCAAGCTAAAGGGAAGAAATGTCCACCTACAGAAGGTGAGGGATTAAGAGAAAAAACAAGTTGGCGAGTGCTCACCCATGTAGGGAAGAAATAAAAGTCAAGACAATTTTTTTTTAACTAAAATAGTTTAGTTTTAGCCACTGTCAGGACTAGAATTCTGACATTACAATTCTGACATTACTGTTTCAATGTCTTAATTTGCCTTATTTTCTCACATATCATTTTTTTAGAAGCAGTATAACTTTCACTTACTAAACCTCAAACACTATTTATTGATGAGTTCTTTCCATCTAATAGACTGACTAAAGCTGTGTCTGGGAAAGATATGAGGAATATTATCTGTGGGACTGAGGTTGTGTAGTGGCAGTTGTTGCAGCTGTCTGTTTTAGGAAAGTCAACGGGATCAGCCATACTTTTCTCTGGGTATATACCTACTGTAAGGAGAATGATTAATCTAAGCCTATGTTTCCTTTTCATAAAGATCTCAATTTATTTTATTTTTGCAATACAAGAATCCAAAAAAATGAACAAAACTGTGATTAACAGATAATCTTGGGGCTACAGATATAACTCAGATAGTAAAGTGCTTACCAAACTAGAACAAAGCCCGCCCGTCTTTCTTTCTTTCTTCCTTTCTTTTTTTCTATTTTTATATTATTTTTTATTTTTTCTTATTTTACATATTGATCCCCAGTTCCCACACCCTCCCATCCTCCCATGCCCCCCAACTCCCCTCCAATCCCATTCCCCACCCACTCCAGAGGGAGGGTGAGGCCTTCCAGGAGGGGTCATCAAAAATTGTTAAGTCATTTGGGGTAGGGCCTAGGCCCTCCCTCAAAACCCTACTTTCAATGTTGTTTAAATAAACTCTGTTTGAAAATCTGGTGTGGTGGCACATGTCTATAGGCCCAGTATCTGGAGGTAAAAGCAGGAATATCGATGTCCAGGTCATCCTGACCTACAAAGTGAGTTTGAGGCCAGCCTAGGCTACATTAAAACATGATCCTGTCTCATGTGTTGTGTGCATACACATACATACATATTTAATACATACACCTTATTTTCACTCTTCCTATAACTAAGTGTTGCATAAAAAGATTCAGTGTGACTTTTGTTTAGTATATAATATATAACACATATAATGTTATATAGCATTTCATTATGAGTAAAGTATTATTCAGCCTTTAAAAGGAAGGAATTTTGGCATATGTTGCCATATGGATTATGCTAAATGAAATAAACCAGTCCTCAAAAGACAGATATTGTATGATTGTACTTGCCCTAGAGCATCAAAATTCATAAAGGCAAAGTAGAGTACTGGGTACTCAAGGCTGAGTGGAACAAGAGCTGTATAATAGGTACAACATTTTAATTGTATGGATAAGAGTTCTAAAAATCAGTTATAACGTCTCTGGGGGTTTCTCCTTCATGATCTTGAACCCCTTCCCCTGTTCATATAATCCTTTCTCCATCTCTTCTATTGGATTCTTGGAGCTCAACAAGGTGTTTGGCTATGGATCTCTGCATCTACTTCCTCTAGACTGTGCAGGGGAGCCTGCACAGGATCTAACTAGGCCCTCTGCATGTGGGTAACAGATGTGTAGCTTGATCTGTTTGAGGAGCCCTGGTAGTGGGACCAGGATCTATCCTTAGTGCATGAGCTGGCTTTTTGGAGCTTATTCCCTATGGTGAAATGCTTTGATGCAGCAGGGAAGGGCTTGGTCCTGTCTCAACTTAATGTGCCAGGCTTTGGTGACTCCTCATGGAAGGCCTTATGCTTTCTGAGGAGTGGATGGGGGGTGTTGGGGAAGCAGGGGGGAATGGGAGGAGGGGAAGGAGGAGATACTGTGGTTGGTGTGTAAAATGAATAAAAATTATTAAAAAAGAATACTTACAAATAGTGATTTTAAAAAAAGATCAGCTATGCAACAATGTCAATGTATTTCTCATGACTGAATTATGTACTTGGAAATGTTAAAGAGGCTAAGTTGTATGTTTTATACATTTTATTATACTTAAATTATTTTAAAAGAAGGAAAGGAAAAGGTCTTGATTGCAGTTGTTGAATGGCAAGTCACATACATGGACCAAATTAGAAGGTGTAAAGGGCAAATGGTGTTTTGACTATTTGTCTTTTCTTTTTTCCAAGTCTTCCTATTTGCGCTATAACTGCCCACCCCCTCTTTCCAGCAGCATCAATTGATAACACTTTTTTTTACATGGCTCTCCATGGGTAAAAAAGGCATGTTCTTTTGAATAGCTGCGTGGTATTTCCCTGGATTTCATGCACCTGCCATTCCCCCAACACTGTACCTTTCATTGTCTCTCATTTGCCATTTCTTTACAATTTCACTTTATAATAAATATATGTCCCACTAGGTCTTTGATTATTTCACATAGTTTTATGCAAATTACTCACTTTAACAGGCATATTCACAGGATTCAAAATTCAGAAAGCAAAAGAGAATAAACATTACAGTGTTCCACTGTTGCCGATGTCTCCCAGGTCACTGTGCTCCCTCTAGGTATGCCTGCTTTTTCACTAATTTGCTCTTTGCATTTTTTTTTTTTCTGCTGGGCTTACTACTTCAGGAAACTACATTTCCTAGGATCCTCTTCCTGGTAGCTTCTGGCTAGCTTCAGCGGGTAGTAAGGGTGAAAGACTGCTCTTGATGCTTATGCTTTGTGTAGAGTTTCCTGAAGTTGCTGCAACTTCTTGGCTCCATTTCCTACTAGATGTCTCTACTCTGTTCCAGCTCTCATTGGGCACCCATCCTGGATTCTACTACTGTTGCTGGTTCAATATTATTAGGTTAGTAGATATTCTAGTCTGCTTCCTGTTGCTATGATAAACACCATAGACAAAAGCAACTTGGGGGAGGACAGGGTTTATTTGGCTTAGATGACCTGAGCATTGAGGGAAATCAGAACAGGAAGTCAATCAAGAGCAGAGGCCAGAGGCAAGAAGCACAGAGCAAAGCTGTGTACTGGCTTGCTGTTGGGTTCACATTAAGCTAGCTGCCTTTATTATATACTCCAGACCCACTTTTCCAGAGGCAGCACTGCTGGCAGTGATCTGGCCATTCAACAGGCCAACTTGGTGGAGGCAGTTCCTCAACTGAGGTTTCTTATTCCTAGGTGTGTCAAGTTGACAAGCAAAAATAGCCTTCTTGGCAAAGTTTAAGAATTTAGTCAAAGCCAGGTGTCAGCGGTGCATGCCTTTAACCCCAGCACTTGGGAGGCAGAGGCAGGCAAATGTCTGTGAGTTTGAGGCCAGCCTGGTCTACAGAGAGAGTTCCAGGACAGCCTCCAAAGCTACAGAGAAACACTGTTTCGAAAAAACAAAAAACAAAACAAAAAAAAAAAAACAAAACAAAAAACAAAACAAAAAAAAAAACAAAAAGAAGAAAAATAATTTAGTCGAGTTGTCTTGATCATAAGTTGGCATTGTGATGATTAGCCAAACAGGATGAGAAATTTGCTTATTGATTTTTTTTTAATCTCTCTCACAAAGCTGATGCAACTCTGACTCCTGGGAAGAATGTGAGGTGTGTCTGGAGATTGTGCTAGCACGGGCTTGCTAGGCTTAAGGGCACAAATGGGCTTGACTTTAATAAGCAATAATGGAGATTGGTGCCTTCAGCTCTCACTACTGAAAGCTTTTCCAAGGAGCTACATGGAGTGGCCCAAGAGCTACCTATTACTGATGGTTAAAATGGGAACCCCTGTGGTCAAAGGAATTTCAAGCAATAAAGTAAGTACGAGAAAGAGTACCACTGCTGACTTATTCCCAGTTGGCAAACCTTCATCAAGGAGCCAGGCAGAGCATATTTTGGGTGTTAAGGACTATGCTGTCTTTGACGACCATTTTAAAGAAATGAGCACAGCTGTGCTTTAATCAGACTTCTCTGCAAAAGGGCAGCTGGCAGGAGCTTTCTAGGTCATAGTTTACCCACCCACATACCAGAGTAAAAATCAGAGTCTTCACAAGGCACAGTCACCTCAAAACACAAAGTGCTCCCCACTGTGATACCTGAAATGAATCCTAGGTTAACAGGTCATTTGGATAGTGGATTTGAACATAGATTGGCTATCATTAACTGTAAGACCTTGGTCAGTTGTTTAGTGTATCTTTGTTCTGTTTCCTCGTGGGAAAGCTGAATAATAGCTGCTATTTCCACATACAGCAGTAGTAAACACAACATATTAATATATGTAAAGCCTTTACAATAGTACCTGCCACCATGCTGTATACAATCTTGGTAACCTTAGCTCAGTGTGTTTCCTGCTGCCAATGTATCCTTCTGCATTAGTTACTTTCCTCTCTGCAGTATCAAAATACCTGACAAAAGCAGTTTAAAGAACGAAGGGTTTATTGTGGCTCACAGTTTACAGGTATAGTCCATCATTTCAGTAGGGTATAGTGGTGAGAGTGATTCAGCTATGATGGCAGGGGGATGAGGAAGCTGAAAACACTGTGTTCACTGTCCAGAAGTAGAAGAGATGAATGCTGGTGCTCAATTGGCTTCTTCCCTTTTATTCTCTTTGGGACCACAGTTTCATGGAATGGTACCACCCATATTCTTATTCCAGCAGTTAAGCCTTTCTGGAGATGTTCTCATGGATACTTTCAGAGGTATGTTTGTTAAGTGGTTCTAAAATCTACTCACGCTAATGAAAAATAACCATCACAAGTCCATTACTTGTCAAATTGATGCCCAAGCATTTCACTTTAAGATCATTAAATTGTACTCTTGGTCCTAAGATTACAGCCATTTTAGAATCCAAAATGCATTCAGCCTATTTTAAAGGTCCCCATAGGCTAAATAGTTTAAAGACTGTTCAAAAGTCCAGAATCTAGATTCTCTTTTGATATCCAAGGCAATTTCCTAGGTATGAAGCTTTTTTAAAATTAAAGTTACATACATCCAGTGTACAATGTCACAGAATAAACATTGCCATTACAAATGAGGGAAATGGGAGAATGGTGGGGAAGGATAAGACCAGAGAAAGACCAAAACCCAGCAGGACAAATGGCCAAACCTGCAGTTATATCTGTCATTTCAGGCCGGGGATGACATTATCAGGTATTCAGCAGCTTTGAGAAAGCCTGCCTCTACAGTTCTGCTGACTGCATCACATGTAGCTTCTCTCTTGGGTCAGCTCCAGTCTAGGCCTGCAGCTTTCCTTGGAGGATGTCCCCTATTCCTGGCATCTCTCAGATGCTGGGGTGTCTACTGCTGCCTAGGATTCTCTTGCACAGCTCCGTGCAGCAGCATGTAGGGCTTCTTTGGAGGTCATCTGGTCCTGCCACAAAATGCCTGGCCTCAGGAGCTTTCTGAAATTTTGCTTAACCCTCCACAACATTATAGCTTACATTTTTCATGCCCACAAAGTCAGCATCGTGCCAAAAACATTTCCAGATTCAACTGCCAGCACAAAATGCAGTCTGGTTCTACTAGAGCTATAATGGGCTCTGTGTATCTTAGCAACTGAACCTGAGAAAATACTTAGCTGGACAGCTGTTATCAGGTAGGGGAACCCACTCAACCTCATTCTCAATTCAGATTTTTCTCAAATGAATTTGTTTTTTCATTAGCTGTAACTAGAGCACCTTTCTGTCATCCAGAAAGAAGGGGCAGGTTTTTGTTTAGTGGAACCAGTATCTTTAAAACTTACAGTTGCTTTGTCCTCCCTGGCCTTGTTGGCTACTTTAAATTTACATTTCTTACCTCACGCGACTTCATGGTTTTGTGTCTTTTTTTTCACTCTAGATTTTACAAAGAATAGTGATCAGTAGCCTTGCCACAGCCTGTATGATGTGCTGTTTTAAAATTTCCTCTGCTTAACAACTTAGTCCATTCTTTTTAATTCAGCATCGCTCACAGGCTTAGCATGAAGTAAAGAAGCCAGAATCTTCACTAAAGGGTAGCATGAATGGCCTCTCACTCAGTTCCCAGCTAAATCCTTATTTTCCTTTGCAACACGAAGAACCAAAGGTCCACTATCAGCATTTATGTCTGCATGTTGGTCTTTCAAAAATCCACAAGAATGTCTCATTAGGTTCTGTCGACAGCATTCTAAGCAATTCATTAGCCCATAGATCCAAATTCTCTCACATTCATCACACAAACTAGTTAGAAAGGCCTTTGAACCACATAAGGTTTACTTCAGCAATATCCTCTACTCTTTGGTACCAACGTTCTATATTGGTTACTTTTTCATTGTAACAAAATAGTTGCCAAAAAAAGTTATGAAAATAAGGGTTTACTGTGCTCACAGATTATGGGTCCAGTCCATCATGGAAGAGAACAGCTTTAACTTCAACAGTAGGGGTGTGAGGTAGCTGATCACACTGCATTCACAGTTAGGAAACAGCAAGATGAATGCTACTGTTCAATATGCTGTCTACTTTTTATTCAGTTCAGGAACCCAGCTCATGAGATGATGCCATCCTCATTCAGGGTTGGTCTTCCCTCCTCAGTTAAACAGCTATGAAAATATTGTCAAGGACATCCTAAAGGACAGCTATATCTTCGAGATGCTTCTAAAATCAAGTTCACAATCACATCTTTCCTGTGATTTCTTTTTCTCTTATCTTCTCCCTCCCCCATTTCCCTTCATCCTCCTCCTTTTTAAAGACTGTCTCAGTATGTAGCCTAGACTGGCCTTGAATTTGATGTCCTCCTTTTTTGCCTGATACTTCCAAGTGCTGAGATTATGGACATATGCAACCACAAGCTATTATCTTCTTAGTTTACATTGAGCCCCCACCTTCCACTACTTCTATAGGGAGTCCCTTGATGGGACTTTTTTTGTATATATGTTCCTCTTATTGGTTGATGAATAAAACACTGATTGTCTAGTAGCCATGCAGGAAATATAAGCGGGGTTACCAGATGAAGAGAATACTGGGGAGATGATGCAGAGGGGAGCCACCAAGAGACACAATGTAGCTGCCAGGAAGATAGGATACTCTGGGCATTCACTGGTAAGATAAGGCCATGTAGAAATACATAGATCTATAGTTATAGGTTAATAATTAAGAGAGAGCTATGCAGTAAGAAGCCTGAGTCATCGGCCAACAGTTTCTAATTAATATCAGTCTCTGTGTGTTTATTTGGGGCAAAACGTCTATGGGACCAGGTAGAACAGAAACTCCCTCTACAGTCCCTGATGCATTAGTTCTCATCTAAGTCTTTTACTTTCATTTCTTATTTGGAAACTAATTTGACAGAATCACAGCATTTGTACTCTCTGAATTTTCTGGGCCAGGGGAGTTGGATCTCATTCTTCCCCTTGGAGGCAAGGACTATTTTACAAGATGCATAATAACTGTTTGACTTCTATGGCAGTACATGAAAATTTTCTTGAAACCAAAAACTAAACAAAAATGAGGTAGAATAAAACCCATGGCAGCGTTTGACAGGGGGGGGACACACTTAAATTAACTTCGAAGGCTATGATGGTTGGTTTTAATGCCAACTTTTTACTAAGTAAAATCACCTGAGTAGAGAACCTCAGCTGAAGGACTGTCCTGATTGTTTTATTTTGACTTGGGATGACCATCCCCAAGTGCCAGCAGCACCTTCTGGTGGTAGTCCAGATAGAAAAGGACATGGCAGAAGGAAGAGTTTCTTGTTTTTTGTTCGCTTGGCTTTCTCTGTTGCCACTGAGTTGGTTTTCCCAGCTGCTGCTACTGATGCTGATGACGATGATGATGCTGATTCCTTCACTGATACCAGAACCAGTGCTTCCAGGTTTCCATCATTGCATGATGACCATGGGCTCTCAAGTGACCTTTCAGATTTTCTGTACCAGATTGGGATTGCTGAGGCACCCAGACTCATGGGCTGAGCAACGACTGGGTTCTCAGCTTCTCTAGTGGGAGACAATGCTGTGGGGCTACTTTGACTACTGCAGCACCTAGGTTCAAGGACTGAGCAACAAATGTGGCCTCAGCCTCTCATGTATGATTTTACTATTAATATTTCAATGTAAGAAAGGGATCAGGTAAAGTGGACTCTTCTCTGGTTATATAATTCACAAAACTTTCACATGTGGGTTCTGCAGCCAGATTACCTAATTTTCCCCCTTATAGTGTCATTATTAGCTCTATAACCATTAGGTAAGTGCTTATCTTCTTCAGTGCCCTCATCTGTAAAATGAGGTATTAAGGGAAGGGAATGGTGAGGTTGAACCTAGGGCTTTATGCATGTTAAACATGCACTCTACAATTGAGCTATACCTCCTATGCCATCAAAGATGGGAACTCTAATTATAGAAACCTCTCCGTGAGATGTAAAATAATTTAATACCCATTCATTTCCTAAAACTCTTTAAATGATGCCTGATACAAGAAAACACTCCACAAATGAGGGACCATTTGTGACCCCCCCCCCAATTTCCACAAGCTTTGGTTGTTTCTATTGCCTTATAAGCTGAGGAGTCAAGAACAAGCATGTGTACTGGCTACCACACACATCATTGTGCCCAGAGATGGCCCTCCATGGGCTTGTGTAGGAGCATGAGGCTGTGAAGAAAACTTCCCTAAGGGCATCCTATCTGGCCATTCCTTGCAGCTTTCTGTTAGACTTAAGGGAGACTGTCTAAGAGATTTATACCTAAACGGTGACATTTTAGCCCTTTGTAGAGTTGCTTTTATCAAGCTGTGCATTATCATTATACATTTGGTCTATGCTGCAGAACATTATAAAGAATAGCTCCATGAACTATTGACTTCTCTATAAAGATGCCATCAAAGAGATTAATTTCATTTCAGCATCCTTTGTATAGGCAGAACTTTCTCTTCTGTTTCATTACTAAGAATAATTCTTCCTTTTTTTTTCTTCCCCATATGACTCTGTAAAATATATCTGGTTTGCTCTTTGTGGCCCTCTATCAAGTGGACAGATTCCTGCAGGGTACTATGGGGAGAGGAATTCTAACTACCCTCTTGCTTCATTTGTGTTTTGTGCTCTCTTTTTCTCTCTGCCTGACCATCTGAACTTATGGTTCCAGAGGGTCAAAGTCCATGATGATGCAGATGCACTACAGCAGGTGACAAGCATGGTGGCTAGAAGAGCAAACTGAGAGCTCATATCTTCATACTACAAGTATGAAGCTGAGAGGGCACACTAGATTTACAGAAGGCTTTTTACTTTCAAATCCTTCCCTCAGTAGCATATTTCCCCTAGGCAGACTGTGCCATGTCCTGTGGTTTAGTCCTAGAAACCTGACTGGGATGACAAAAGAATGAAAAAAAGAACAGTTACATATATTGTTAGGGTTTCTATTGCTGTGAAGAGACACTATGACTAAAGTAGCTCTTATAAAAGAAAGTATTTAATTGGTGGCTTGTTTACAGTTTCAGAGGGTTGGTCCATTATCATCAAGGCAAGAAGCAGATAGGTATGGTGCTGAGGAAGTAGCTAAGTACTTTATACCCTGATCTGCAGGCAGAAGGCAGAGAAGAGACTGAGACTGGACCTGACATGTGTGTTTGAACCCTCAAAGCCCACTTCATTCAACAAAACCACACCTCTTAATTCTTCCCAAACAGTTCCACTAACTGGGGACCAAGTGGTTAAACATTCGAGCTTATAGGGGCTATATTAGTTAGGATTACTATTGCTGTGATGAAACACCATGACCAAAAGCAAATTGGGGAGGAAAGAGTTTATTTGGATTACACTTCAACATTGTAGTCCATCACTGAAGGAAGTCAGGATAGGGACTCAATAGAGCAGGATCCTGGAGTCAGGAGCTGATTCAGAGGCCATGGAGGAGAGCTACTTATTGGCTTGCTCAACCTGCTTTCTCATAGAACCTATAACCAGCACAGGCATGGAACCACACACAATGGGTTGGGGCCTCATCCATTACCAATTAAGAAAATGTCCTACATCTGAATATTATGGGATATTTTCCTCAACTGAGTTCCTCTTTTCAGATAAATCCAGCTTGAATTAAATCTACATACTAGCCAGCACAGGAACCATTTTCTTTGAAACCACCATACATACAAAAATGCTGCAATCAGGTAGGCTGTATTCATTATGAAGGAGGGCACCTATTATGACACCCTGAAACTCAGAAATTCAGCAAATTTGCTGCATACAGTACAAGGTCAAGGAGTTAGCTAGTCTCAGTAGAAGGTCTCTGCAGGGGAGCAGTCTCAAGTTAAGGTTGTCCAGGAGGAAGACGCTGATGCTGCTAGTTTTTGCACACATTGATCAATAATTTGTAAACACTGGTACTTGTACCAGCGAAGGACTTTGCTTATCCCTCTGAGCCCCACCCAGGAAAGTCATTGCCATTTCCATGGGTCTGAGGCATTGGCTGTGCCCATGTCATCAAAACACATTCACTTGATGCTTCCAGTGCTCCTCACAAAGCTGTATATCCTAAACGTCTCCAAACAGTGTTACCAACTGGGAACCAAGTGGTAAAATGCCCATGATTATGGGAGATGTTTCTTATTCTTCCACCACAGTTGTTGAACAAAATTAAAAAGGTTTGAGCAAAAACTATGAAACCAAATACCCACAGGTTCTTGTCTACAGGCTCAAAGGCTGCACCATCATACACTGCACTTGCCACTGAAAATACCACCATTGTCGAGTGCCCACTATGTGCTAAGAACATTAGTAACTGTAGTTTAGTCATTGTTTTATTCATGGGAAAACAGGGCACACATGAAATACAATAAAATAAAATAGGTGCTATACTAAGAGGCTGAGAATACAAAAGCTAGATTAAGCTTTCTCCTTTCATACTGCTCTAGTGGAAATATCTACCAGAATGGATGACTAACTGCCTACAGGTAAGGAGTATGGTTTTTCTGCCTGCCGCCTGGTCTTGTCCCGCTGCCTTGCCAGCCCCAATTAACACACTGAGACTCTGTATTTGATATAATTCTGTTGGCCCAGTACTAGTTTCTTATCGGCTAGCTCTGTCTTAAGTATTAATCCATTTCTGCTGATCTACATATTTCTCTTACCGGGGAGCCAGCCGGCATTCTGCTTTCTCCAGACTCTCCATCTTGACCCGTCCTCCCTACTTCCTATTTCCTCCTTGTCTCCTAGTCCCTTCTATCTTCCTTTCCTATTGGCCAACAGTGCTTTATTCATTAACCAGTATGAGAAACATACAGAATGACATCTCCCATCACCTACATCTTTCTTCTATGAGCTCTTAGCCTTGTGATGATGTTGAATATCATAATGTCAGCTTACATTTACCAAGTGAATGTTAGATACCAGCTATTGTTCTGAATATTTTCCATAGAATAGCTCCCCAAGCCCTCACACAGTCTTTTGATATGTGCTAATATTACATCTATATTATAGATTAGAAAGCAGACTCAGAAAGGTTACATCTGGGTTTCTCAGTTAGTATTATCAGCATTTCACATCATACAGTTTTTCATGGTGGAGAACAGTCCTGAACATCACAGACCATTAGTAGCCTCTCTAACCTTTAGACATGACTGAATGTCAGTAGCAACCTCTGTTGCCTAGATAAAACAACAAAAGTATCTCCAAAACTTGCTAACTATTCCTGCAAGAACTGTGCGTGATTCTTATCAGTTGTGGACACAGTGGAAGAAAGATAACATCCTCTGGTTGAGAAAATTTAGCATGGAAGTATAGCTCAGTGACATGGGTTTTGGGGTTCCATATTCAGAGTGAAGGATAATGTGTGCTTCAAGAAGTAGGTGGAACAGTGCTTGGAGGCCCTTAGCCAGAGTAGATTTTAGTACTCCTAAAGTTTCATTGAGATAAAGAGAAGGAGAAAGTAAGAGGGAGGGTGAGGAAAATATTCTTGAGAAGATCATGGGTTTTTTGTTTGTTTCCTTGCCCCCCTTTTTGTAAGGTAAGATGACATCATGAGAAGAATGCTAAGAGAATAAATGCTGTAATTTGACTCCTCTTCCTCCCTCTGATCTTTTGGTGCTCCCCATTGGCTAACCCCATCAAGAAGGCTAAGGACCATGGCACTTCCTAATGGCACTCCATTCACTCAGCCTCCTAAGTAGACCCCTCTCATTCCCATAGCATTGAGTTTTTGGATGTTAATCCATTATTTTACAGATTGCATTTTTTTGGTGGGGAATCAATGTCATCTAATAACTTTGTTTTCACCTTCTGTGGCCCCTCATTTCATATAGCTAGTTAAGCAGCCTGTGTAGAATTTGAGGCATGAGAAAGAAAATCATTCTAATATCTACTTTGGAATGATACCAGGATGCATCTGCCACAGAAACATTGGACTAGTCTGTCTTTTTCCTTTAATTTTTACAAACTGTAACTAAGACATAAGGTTCGTTCGTTGTTAAGTATTTATGTTGGCAGAGTTTCAAATGTGAAGATTCTTTTTGAAGCAGTCTGAAATAGTTAGATATTTGCTTTAAACTTTTTGTCATGTACTCAAATGATTAAGCTTCCATTTTAGAGTCTATGTTGTGGGCTTTAATTTTTAGTCTTTCCACAAGTCTTTGATAGACTGAATCTATATAACAAAATATCCTATCAGTCCGGGGATATCAAAGCAATTAATGGAAAAAAGAATCACTGCTAAAGAGCTGACTATATGGAATAACATGTGTGAAATTATCTTTTGTGTTAACCATACTTTTTATTTTTCTCACTGTGAGTTTGCATCTATTGGGTACAGCTTGCCTATGTCTCTTTCCAGCTCACCCTGGAGTGTTTCTCTCTGTATCCTTCTGTTATGTTCCATATACAATGTGAGCTTCAACCCTTGATCTAAACTGTATATTCTAGGAACACAGAATCTCAGAGTGGCAAGTACTATTAGTAATCACTTAGCTCATTGCCCTCCCAGTGAGCACCCTCTTGTTTGATGTCTCTAACAGATGGTCACCCAGCCTGTGTTTGAGCTTCATCTAGGATACGGATTCCTCTGCTTGATAAGGCATCATGTTCCAACATGGACAAGTTCAAACTGTTAGCCATTTTTCCATGAAGCTGAAACTCCTATTGTACACATTAGGGTCAGTCAACACAGGGCAGGGCCTGAAATCCTGGTTCCAAACTAAACTGCTTTTGCTCATATTTCAGCTCTCCCACTCACCACCATGTACTGTCATGGGAGTCATTTAGCATTCTAAGCCAATTTGTTCCCTTGTATAATAGGTGTAAAAAGCACAGTGATGATTTTGTTTCAGGTGAGCTTAGTTGAGTTGACTCAGATTCCAAGAATTCACTTCCTTTGTTGGTTCTGGATTAGGACTGGCAACAGGAGAAATTGGAAGATAGAAGTAAGATAGGAAGGAGAGGAGACATCTAATTCTAATGTGGCTCCACTGAGCCATAACAAATCATGTAACATGCATTGTTTGTGAGCAGCAGCAGTTGGGACTGCAGCTTTTCTGGCACTGGTTGGCCCTTCCTCAGCATCTCTGAATGTTATATTAACCCCGCATGAAGTTCCATGGTAAAGCCTGACAGCTTCTTCAAGTCACCCATACCTTTGAAGTTGCAGGCTTACCCAATGAGAGACTAGTGTGTATTCCAATGTGCTATCCATGTGACTAGTATGAGTAGTTCTGATGAGGGATGAATGGAGGTTGCATTCGTTCATGTTCTTGTTCATTTCGGAGCATTTTCCTTTCCACCCTGATGTAAAGGTTTTCTTGAGGCCTAACATCAGAAGCAGAAGCAAGAGCTATACTGTATAAATTCTCCAACACCAGCTAGGGGTGTAGCTCAGTATAAAGCATAGGCAAAGCATATGTGAAGGTTCTAGATTCTATCCCTAGTACCATAGAAAACAATTGTACAAGTCTGCATCGGAAGCCCTTATCCCTAATGTAAACCTCACTACTCATGGTGGCGGTGCTTCTCTGATATAACTTAAGTGGAACCAGGATACTGTGAATAATAATGCAGTGCATAGGTGTTCAATAGAAAATGTAGGGTAATGCCCAGAATCTATGACTCTTACTTTCCAACACTGTGGAAGGAACTTCCACCTCTACATGCCACTGAGCAATGATTTGGTTAAATCCACATTCCTAAGATATTCCAAATAGAGACAGATCCATGATACGGAATTTTATAATAGACGTAGGACTAAATGATCAAGAGACATTATCTAATTTAATAATATTCAGAACTTTTACTGAAAGACCCTTGGAGGGCATGGACCCTCACACCCCGACTCAGGAAAGACGCCCCCCCAAATCACTCACGAGAAGCAGTCTTGATGCAAAAGCACAAGGTCTGTTATATTCCAGTGCACTGGGGCCCACAGCCATACTCCACCCCCACGTATCACAAACCAATCATCTCAATAGCATCCAGTGTGGACCAATTAATTTGAACTATCCAAGCCTGCACTTTGCCCAGAAAGTCTGCTTTCGATAGGGCTTCTGGATAGTGTGTCACGGCTCATTTCTTGTTTTTATTCACTCACAGGTGTTGTCCATAAACCGCCCTGTTGTAAACAAAAAATGACCTTTTGCCTACTCACTGTTAGGGGGCAGAGTCTAGGGAAAAGTAAGCTAAATTTTTCCATCCTTACATTACATGTGAGGATATTGTCCCAGGGTACAGCATTAAGAGTCATATCAACTGAAGTTAGTTAAAGACTTGAAGACTGTTGAATTATCTATGGTTACATGAGTTTCATATTAATATGCTTTTCTAAACTCACATATTTAGTTTTTCTCAAAGTTAAATAAGATTTATGAATATTATTAATGTACTATTTATAAATCTTGTAATTACTGTATAAAGTAAGGGCAATTACTCTCATTTGTTCTTTGATTAATAGTCAACACAATTCAAACAGATTAAATTCACTTTTAACAATTAATCCTATTTATAAAGTTACTTAATTCCCACTATTCAAAGTGTACTCATAAATTTAATAAATTTGAACTTTTCAAGCCTTCCAAATGCCTGACAAGCCATAAGAATAATCCTACAAATAAAATTCTACCAATTAAATGGCTATGGCAAAGACAACTTAAGCCTGTAATTCTGCTGAATTTTGAATTCTAAACATTTCAACATTGTTAATACACTTAGTAAACTTCTTTTTGAGTTTTCTATGTAAGATTATGAGTCAAAATCAATGACTCAAAACTAATCTGACAGATTTTGTACCTTGCCAAATTCTCTTAGATATTGTGAAGAGGTTATTTATCATGTTTAATCGACACAAAGCATTAACACTATGGTAATTTGCTTTACTATAGCTTTCTATATTCTTCCCATGATGTGACAGACTTTGATAATTTCCCCATGAAAGAGGGTGGGCTGGGGTTTGGTGTAGGTGAGAGGGAGGATGGGAGAGGGTGAGGGAACTGGGAATGACATGTAAAACAACCTTGTTTCAAATTAAATAAAAAGGGGGGAAAGGAGTTGAATGTTGTAAGTGGAGATTAATGGTCCATCTTAGTAAGATCTTGGAAGACAATAGTACTGAGAGTTACTTAGACCTTGGAGGCCAAGCTGAAGAGGTTTCATCTTGTGATGTTTTGTGCTAAGAATATGTTTGATACTAAATTGTAAAGTAATTTCTTTTGTACTAATTTCTTTTGCTGTGGAGATTTCTAGACAGCATAATACTGACCTTGTCTCATGGCTACGAGTAATTCTCTTTTTATGTATGTTACTTTTGTATTTTTATTTAGAAACAATCATTGTACATATCTATTGCCCCATTGCCTCTCCCTCCCATCCTCCCATGTCCCCTACCAACCCCCAACCCACCCCCCCCAAGAAGGTGACGTCTTCCATGGGGGAAATTATGAAAGTCTGTCACATCATTTGGGGGAGGTCCTGGGCCCTCCTCCATGTGTATCTGGGCTGAAATAGTATTCCTCCATAGAAAATGGGCTCCCAAAGTCCATTTGTGCACTAGGGATAAATACTGGTTCCACTGTTAGAGGTCCCAGACTGCCCAGGCCTCCTAACTGACACCCACATTCAGAGGCTTGTTTCAGTACAATGACGGTTCCCCAGCTTTATGACTGGGGTCTGCATGTTCTCCCTTCGTCAGGTCAGCTTGTTCTGTAGGTTTCTCCAGCACAGTCTTCACTCCTTTGCTCATCTCCCTTTTTACAACTGGATTCCATGAGTATAGCTCAGTGCTTAGCTGTGGATACCTGCTTCTGCTTCCATCATGTACTGGATGAAAGCTCTAGGATGGCAATTAAGGTAGTCATCAGTCTCATTATAGAGGAAGGCCTCTATAAAGGCAGCCTCTCCACTACAGCCTAGATTCTTAGTTGGGGTCATCTCTGTAGATTTCTGAACATTTCCCTAGTGCCAGATTTCTCTTTAAACCTATACTGGCTCCCTCTATTAAGGTATCTCTTTTCTTGATCTCCTCTATTCCTCCCTAGTCTCAGTCTTCCTGATCCCTCTTGTTCTCCTCCCTCCTCCTCCTCTTCTCCCCTTCTCTTTTTCCTCTCTCTCTCTCTCTCCCCTCTACCCACATGCTTCCAATTTGCTCAGGATTTCTTGTTCCTTTCGCCTTCTTCCTACGACCATATATTTTTCTCAGCTGTGTTCATAGCAACATTGTTTGTAATAGCCAGAACCTGGAAGCAACCTAGATGCCCCTCAACTGAAGAATGGATGGAGAAAATGTGGTACATTTACACAATGGAGTATTACTCAGTGGAAAAAACAATGGAATCTTGAAATTTGCAGGGAAATGGGTGGAACTAGAAGAAACCATCCTGAGTGAGTGAGGTAACCCAGTCACAAAAAGACAAACATGGTATGTACTCACTCATATATGGATTTTAGACATAGAGCAAAGGACTACTAGCCTATAATCCACACCTCCAGAGAAACTAGGAGACAAGGAGGACCCTAAGAGTAATCACTCTTATGCAGGTCTACAACAACAACAAAAAGTATCAAACAGGTCAGAAAAGAAATTGGTTATAATAGTCAGATTGCCTTGAGTCTCAGACTTTGAACTTCAAAAAACTGTGAGGACTTTTGAAGTTGAATTAAATGCATTTTGCATTTCTCACGTCAAGTCCTCTTTTTTTTTATTTATGATCCCCCTAGGTGCTAAATGCCATTAGCAACCCCAGTCATCATGACAGCTGAGTATTTCCATCTGTAATGTATCAAAATAGTCCCTCAGTAACCTTACTGGTTGAGTAGTTAAGTAGTAAGCACACCGTATTTCTAACCTCTATTCTGCTAACAGATCTAAGATCTGATGTCTCAATCTTTATCTCTAGTAAAAATATGAGGTTGGTTTATGTGACAAATACTAAACTAGTGAGCAATATATGGTTTATTTGACTTGGGGAACTGCCTGCTTCAACTTTTTTATATGCACATTTGTCTAATTTAATACAATTCATGTTTAATTAGTTGGTATTGATGAACTAATAGACTACCTTCTGTAACCAATATTTTTCCCATTTTCTGTTGCATGGAGTAATAACTTAAGAAGTTGTTAATGAATACAGATAATATTATGAGCCAATCACTAGTAATACTCTTAAAGTTTCACCATGAATTTGAGACATTCCACTAGTTACTTTTCTTTTTTGTTGTGACAAAATACCTCACAAAAGCAACTTAAGGAAGGAAGGGTTTATTTGGGGTCATCATTTGAGTATCATGGTGGAAAAATCATGATGGCAGGAGTCTAAGATCACTGGTTACACAGCCAGGTATGGGATCCCAGCCCATGGAATAGTGCTACCCACATTTTGGGTGGGTCTTCCCACTTTAATTAGTCCAGAAATGCCAAGAGGCTTATCTCACAGGTGATTCTAGGTCTTATCAATTTGAAGATCAGTATTAACCATCACAGGTACTACAAAGGGTGACTAGCAGGAAATAAACCAATTATAAGCAAAGCTGCCTTCTAAAGCAGTTATTGTTAACTATGAGATGTCTATGGAACCACCTCACATAAATATTTACTCAATATGATATGTTTTAAACATAGAGCAAATAGAAAGATTAGGAAACCAAACAACCTTACATCTATCAACTAGTTTGAACAATTGTTAATCTTTTGCCACATTTGCTTCATCTGTATGCTGTTTTAAAGGATATATATCATGGTACTTCTCTCCTATAAACAAAATATCAAAGGCTGGGTGACATCCAAACCACAAAAAAATTACTTCTCTTATTTCTAGAGGTGGGGATGGCCAAGATCAAGGTGGAAGATTATTCAGCAAGGGCCTCCTGATACTTAGTTCACAGAGCGCTAGCAGTTCTATGTGTCTTTAGACTGTGCCAAGGGTTCTTTTTGTAGTTCCTTTATAGTGGAGAGTCTTCATGATCTAACCATTCTGTTAAATACACTTAATTCTTTATATATTAGCTTGGGGTTTAGGATCTCAACATGTGAATTTGGGGCAGACAAACACTCAAAGCAGAGCAATCTTCAAATAAATAATTTTCTCTGATGTATTTCTAATGATACCATAACCCTGAGAAAATGAGCAGCAATTTTTTACTATCATCTAATACCAATTTCCCTTGAAAACATCTTCAATTGCTTAAAAATTGCCTTTTGTAGCTATTTTTAAAGGAAGAATACAAAGACTGACTATTTTTGTAATTATGTCTCTCCAGTCTTTTTAAACTTAGACATTCTCTTATCTTAGTTCTCAATATTGACTTTTAGATGAAAATGATTGAATATTTTACAAAATACTTTGCATTTTGCCTTGAGATTATTGCTTTCTTGTTGCCATGTTTAAATTGCATTCTTTGTCACAATTAATGTGTAAAAGGAAGCTTAAATTTAAAAGCTTGATTAGATGCAGATTAAACATTCCTCGGAAATACTGTGTAGGTGTTGTATGCTTTCTATGACATATGAGGGTACTCATTTTTTAAATGTGTCTGTGATTAGTGATACTAATTTTGTACCTTAAATTAGGGTGATTTCTGTGGGTTAAAGGGCAGCCTTGGTAAAGAGTAAACTCAGCACTCTCAAATACAAAATAGACATGTGTCAAGGCTTTATTTAGCTTAGCAAATTCACGTGGGAATTACTGAAATGTTACAATTGGTTCAAAGGAAAATCCAAAATGCAGACACATAAGCAGGCTCAACAAATACTGAATGAATTCGCTTCACTTGGTCAGCATCGATAGGACCCTAACCAACTACATCTTGACCAGACACTTTCTACTTCTATGAGCAAGAATTGATTGCATCATTCTACCATTTAAATGGCTGTAATACAGTCCAAGGACAAGGAAAGACCCAGAAACCCAAAGGAATCATGATAGATCATTTACTTTTCCATCTACGAATGGAATCTTTGGTCTATTTCAAAGTTTTCCGTAAAAGTTCTATGTAATCTAGAAAACTCTATTTATAGAGTTAATACTTTCCTGTTAGTTAGCTCCCTAAGGAGTAATTTCTTTTGTGGGGACAATGGTAAGATTGAACACAGGACTTCTTATATCTTAGCCAAGTGCTCTACAACTCAACTACACACTGCTGGCATACTTGAAGCATGGCAATATCCAATTTTCCATGTTGTCATGGAGATGTAATGATTATGGTGTAATGTTCTAAGCATACAGTGATTATTTTTTTCTGAATCAATTATTTCACCCATGATAAAAAAAATAAAGATTGTTTAAAAATTGTATAATTTTTTTTACTTATTTGAACATTCATTCTTCAGTAATGAAGAGCTTGCCTTTGCAGCAAAGACAACTTTATTACCCCTGAACTAGAATTCCTACCAAAAAAAAGCAAAAATACTGTTTAGTTCTTCCTCTTTAACAACTAATTTTCAGTGTGTTTAGTATGAATAAAAATTTCCTCTAACTTTAAAAAATTAAGGTTTTGTTTTTATGTGGGACTTTGATCTGTCTGTCTGTCTGTCTGGATCTCACTAGGTAGCTTTGACTGCCCTCCAACTTGATATCCTTCTGCCTCAGCTTCCTAAGGGCTAAGATTACAGGCACTCATCACCATGCCCATCTTTGTCTTGCTCTTTTTGTAACGCTCTGGCTGTCATAACTTTAATCAGAGAGTCTTTTCCCAGTCTTGCTCCTTTACTCTCTCAACATGCCTCCAATAATTTTTGAGTCTCTCCTGGCTGATAGAACAAAAAGATGTAGCAAATTGGTCAGTTTCAAAAGACAGGGGACATAAAATGCTAGAACTAAAGAGGTTTTTGTCACTGTGAATCTCACAGCCATTGAGAGGCTTGTAAAGACAATACTATGAATAGCTTTTTGCCAATAGTCGTGTTAATGTGGGTAAAGTGGAAAAATTCAATTTTATTGATCTCTTTAAATAACTTGCTTTGGTTTCATTGATTTTCTTTGTTTTTCTTTTATTGATATTTTCAATTAAAATGTAAAAATACAGTATGTTTTCTTGTACATCTTTTCCTTTACACTAAAATCTTAGTTCTAACAATCTTGGTCATTTGTTGGTGAGGGTATTATCTCAGTGTCAGATTGTGTTTTCACATGTATGAAACCAGAGTTAAATCTCTGGCACTGAAAGTGAAACGAATACGTTATAATTATTTATTTGTACATCATTTTAAGAATAATACAAATTACAGAATGAAAATAAAATTTGTTTACAGGACTTTTTGAGGGGGGCTTATATGTACTGACAAAGATATCCAGATTTCACATCAAACAAGTCTTTTCTCTTTATAATAAACTCTATATAATAAAAATATTGCCTGTGTTCTGGTGTTCAAATTTACTTTCAATTTTAAGGTTTTAAACAATAGATTAATTTTGAGCAGATAGAATAGTGAAATGTTTGAAAAGCCAAAACTATGTGAAAACGTGTGTTCAGAAGTCTCAGTTCAGGGCTGAAAGCTCTATCTCAAGAGTAGAATGCTTGCCTAGCAAGCACAGGCCCTGGACTAGAACTGTAGCACCAAAGGAAACAGCAATCTCTTGCTAGTATCTGTCTTCCCCCTTCCCCAAGTTTGCAATTTTAATTAGTATCTGATCTATTTTTCTAGCATTACTGATTAAAATAAATGCATGTGCAAATATGTGCATAGGTATACAAGGTTTTTATTTTCTCCATAAAATATAGTGTACTTTTTCCAGGAATTATGATACATGCCTGTACCTAGCACCCAGGAGGCAGGAGAATTTCAAACTGGAGGTCAGCCTGCTGCACTGTATAACAAAGCTCTGTCTTTTAAATACATATATAATAGAGCTGAGGATATAGATTTGTTGCAGTGTACTTTAGCATGTGCAAGACCCAGGGTGTGTCTTTGCCAAGGTATCTTCTGATTGGTTTAATAAAGAGTTAAATGGCCAATAAATAGGAAGAAAAAGATTAGGCAAGACTTCCAAGGACAGAGAGGACTCAGGAAAGAAGAAAAACTGAGTCACCAGCCAGACACAGAGGAAGCAGGATGGTCACTAGGGAGATGAGGTAATGAACCTTGTGGAACTGCATAGATTAAAAAAAATATGAGTTAAATTATGTTATAAGAACTAGTAAGAACCAAGCCTAAGCTAATGCCAAGCTTTTATAACTAAAAATATGTTTACGTATCATTATTACGAGCTGGCAGTCCCAGCCAGAAAGTACTACAACAAGGTGCAATCCCCCGTACCATAAAGCAAAAAGAAACAAATAAAATAAATACAGTTTTATATACACACACATATCATACATACCATGTTACATATCATATCTCATACTATACATTATGCATCATATAAATCATACATATTTTATTGTAACTACTCCTATATTTTCCCTTTTTAATTTAATAATTTTCTTAGTCACTAGTCTATTGCTGTGAAGAGACACTATGACTATGGTAATTCTTATGAAAGAAAGCATTTACTTGAGGGCCTCCTTACAGTTTTAGAGATTTAGTCCATCATCCATTATCATCATAGCAGGGAGCATGGTGGCAGGTAAGCGTGGGCTGGAGAAGTAGCTGTAAGCTACGTTCTGACTCACAAGTGGGGGGGGGAGTGAGAGAGATAGGAGAGAGGGTGGAGAGGGAGAAAGAAAACTGGGCCTATGGCCTAGCATGAGCTTTTGAAACCCCAAAGCCCACCCCCAGTGGCATACCATACATCCTCCAACAATGCCACACCTAATCATTCTAATCTTATCCAAGGCACTTCCTCTGACTAAGCATTCAAATACATGAGCCTGTTTGGGGGCCATTCTTATTTAAACCACCAGATATGATGTGGAAATTTATATGAGTCAGTGTATGAAGAATGTAGTGAGTTAAATTCTTTCCTCCTAAAAGGTATGTCCATCCACAACCTCAGTATGTGATCTTATTTGATACGGTCTTTGAGATGTAATTAAGGTATAGAACATGAGATAAGAACACTTTGGGCTATGGTAAGCATTCATAAGTGTCTTTTTAAATGTCTTTAAAACAGAAAAGAGGGATATTGGAGACACAAATAGGAAGGCCTTATGAATAATAGTATTTATGGTGGTACAGTTGCAATGAGTACCAGAGACTTCAAGCAGCCACCAGAAGCAAAGAGGAAAATATAGGACACTTTCTCCTCCAAGTCTCCAGAAAGAGACTTTCACACCTTGGTTTTGGGCTTCCAGCTTGGGCTCCTACGATGTGAAAGAATAAATTTGTGTTGTTTTAACCACCAAGTCTGAAGCTATTTGTGAAGGCAGCCATATTAAACTGATAGAGGTCTTCCTCATTTGTTTTTCTCTTAGATTTATTTTTATTATCTTTAAATTACGATTGTATGTGTGTTTGGGTGACAGTATGTGCTTGTGAGCATAGGTGCCTGTGGAGTTCACAGGAGGGTGCTGGATCACTTGGCTTTGGAATTACAGGAGCACTGCCTGATGTGTGGGTGTTAGGAAGTAAACTCTTCTGCAGGAGGAATATATGTTCCTAACTGCAGAGCTATCTGTCTATCTCATTCTTTTAAAAACAACTGTATGATAGCCCTCACATGGCTACACACTAGTTTTGTTTTGTTTTTGTTTTTTTGTTTTGTTTTGTTTTTTAAAACAGTTCCCCATTGATGAACACGGGGTTGCCTCTGAAGCTTTGTTTGTACAAATAGTGCTCAGTAAATAACCGTGTGTATATTTTTTCAAATCTGCTCAGATGTAATTTACATTTCTGTTTTAGAAGTGGGATTGCTGAGGAAAACTGCAAGTGCATTTTCTTTTCTGCTGGATAGATATTGTCAAATCCTTCTCTGTAGGGGCCATAATATTTTTCACATCCGCCAGCAAGGAATGAGTATCTTTTCCCTACAAGCTCACTACAGAGTACCTCTCTAAACCTGAATTTTTGCCTGTCTGATAAAAAAAAAATGGTATTTCAATATCACTGTAATTTTCTTTTTCTTCAGTATGTGTGAAATTGAGTATTTTTCGTGTTTTAGATTTACTGCTTTTCTTTTCCTGTGATCTCTAAGGTCATATCTTTTATCTATTTTCCTCTTTGGTTTTGTCTTCTCATTTGCTGAAAACCATGGCATCTAAGTACAATTTTTAGACTTTTTGGCTTTCATTTTTGGGTGATGTCAATGGGCTTTCTTTAATGGGGGTTTTTCCTCTAGCTTTTCACAGACCCTAAGGAGCCCTCCTGACCTAAATCCTGCTTTGATGGCCTTCTCACCAATGTTTGATTCCTTTCTCTCTTGGATTATATTATTATTTTCCAGTTGCTGTGATAAAATACTGAACAGAAGCAACTTAACTGAAGCAGGGTTTATTTTGGTGCATGGTTTCAGCTAGATTTTAGTCCATTAGGGCAGTGAGAGAATGAGAGTAAATGAATGGCTTCTCAGGCTGCTTACATCTTGGTAAAGAGCACAGGCCAAAACCAGGTAGTTACAATATTGAAAGGCCTGCCCCAGGGTCATACTTCCTACAGCTAGGCCCCACCTCTTAAAGGCTTCACTGGACTTCAAAGTAGTGTCATAAGCTGGGAACTAAACATTTAAACTATGAGCCTAGGAGGGCTATTTCATATTCAAATCACAACATAGCCCTTCTCAATTAGAGTCCAAGTTCAACTACACTCTAGTTCACTTCATCTCTGCTTTTTTTTTATGTCTGAGATTGATTTCTTCAAGGAGCAGAGCCTGGTGCAGAGAGTGTGTAGACTGTAACTCCATGGAGAAGGTGCTCTGAGTCCTGAAGTGGAGAATGACAGGAAGCCAAAAAGTAGTGTGTTTTTGTTGGGCAGTTGTTAGTGTAGCTAATCGCTCTGTCTGTGAGGGTGTGTTCTGGAAAAGCTTTCCAACTCTGTCCCAGGAAACCCCTGGTTAGAAGAAGGAAAGTGGAAGTTGAGGAAGTGTGAGCAATAAAAAGGAAGGGATGGATTTATCTACTGGCTTCTGTCTTTTGGGTGAAAGGGTTGCCCCCCCAAATACATGCTAATTAACCAGTTATGAAATCCCAACTCTTCATATAGTTGGTTAACTCCTTGATAATTTATTGCCCATATAAACTACTGATCACAGCATTTTGTAAATAATAAGTCTTTAAACAAGTGTGGGGTGGTCAGGAGGATATCTAAGACAGTCCTTTAAAAACCTTTCCTCCTTTTAATCCCTTTTTACCTCCAAAGTTTTTACTTAAACCAGGTAAATTTTATGGAAATCTATAATAGGTATACAACTCAAGCATTGACTGTTAGAAAATCATAAAGAAATTCAATTTAAAACAATTCTTAGGGGTACAAAAGCAAATTTTCATACTACTGAGATAAATGTGCCTGTTTATTTTTACTTAAAGAAATATTGGCTGAATATTGGTACTGCAGGGTGTAGAGCATCTTCAATGTCTTTCAGAGATCAACAGTATTTTGATTTTGTAATTGTCAGTTCTGAGAATGAGAATGATGCATCACAAAGTGGCAGAAATATGTTCATGGCCATTTTAGAAAACGTAAGAAAATCTGTCCACAGTCCAAGCTAAAAGTCTCTTAATGGTTCTTTATGAAATTCCCATCAGCATCTCAAACAGAAAATTTGAAAACCAAATGCTCTGAAACAATACAGTACAAAGACGATGCTAATTTGATACTTACATGCTGAATTATTGCAGGAAAGTATTATAAGTCTTTGCTTTCTACGATTAAACTATTATGTTTCCATCAGAGCAGAAAATTTTACATACACAGTAAAATACCATGATTCATAGCAATCTTGAATTTGAGCCAAGGTGTTTCAGGACAAATTCTTTGATGTTGGCTAACATTAGAGCATGCAAACAAAGTGCATGTGTTGCATATTCAGAACCAAAACTGTAGTGAACCCATGCAATGTACCATGGGCAAGAGCTTCGAAAACCACCTCAGACTCATTGTATGTTTGATTATTAATTAATTATTGAGACCCCCATGTAAGCATAAGTTTTCTGGCCCTTCAGTCCCAAATAAACACACAAACACTATATTAGTTATATAAGTGTTGCCCAGTGGCTAGGGCTTCTTACTCGCTAGCTTTGTCTTATTTATTAACTCATTTCTATTCATCTATGTATTTCCACATGGTCTTGGCTTACTGGAGAATGCCTGGTGGGTCTTCTCTTCCCAGGCTCTTATAATTCTACTCTATCTTCCCACGTTTTCCAGAATTCTCCTCATCTCTTTGCCCTGCCTATACTTCCTGTGTGTCCAGTCAATCGTTGTTTTATTCATTAACCAATTAAGAGAAACATATATACAGACGGACATCTCCCATCACCCCCTACATTCAGTTATACAATACCATATAGGGTCACAACTCACAGTTTAAAAAGATAAGAGAAAAAAGTCCTGAAGAAGAGTGAATAACAAGACAGTGAGTGCACCATGAATACTGGGATAGAAGGAAGACATGTTAAGAGGCCACAGAAAAGAAAAGAAAAAAAAAGGAAAGGAAAGGAAAGAAAGTGATGAATCAGTTAGAAGAAAGACGCTGGGTCAACAGTGAGTTTATTGAAAACAACAATGAGCTACTCTTTAATCAGACACTACGCTATGTTTCTATTACTACATTTGACAATACAGGAATTTGCTTAATATGAACAGAAACTGAAGAAACATGTGATTCCTCCCCTGTGCCTATGCTTAGAGCAGATTGGTAGAAAGGCCCTTTCCTTTTCACAGAACAAGAGCAGACCTAACCTCAGTATGGAGATTTCCACCTTTGGGCTTGGCTTTTTTGTTGTTGTTGTTGTTGTTGTTTGTTTGTTTTTTGTGTGGATCAGCCTTTACTGCATATCTCTATATTTCTTTTACCTCATGAGCCTTTAATCTGCTTAGCAGATGTGCCTAGGATTACAACAGTTGGCTCCACCCCACTCCTTGCCTTACTGAGAGTCTAGCTTCATGGTGGAGGTACTGATGGGAGGCACATGCATTGCTTCCAACTCTGGGGAGATTTTAGGCTTCCCTGCTGGCTGCTCATAAACTCCATTTAAATATTTTTGCTGCTAATGCTGAGTCAGGAAGCTGTCTCTTAAAGGATCTGCACCTCTTGCAAACAAAGCCCACCCGAGAAAATACTGCTGCCAAGAAGCCATGCTTGACTCTGTTCATTTGTGTTTAGAATCTCTTTGTAAGCTTTTGTCAGGTTTTACATGGAAATTCTTGCCAAATGTTTCAGCACCACATGTAGTTGACACCTTTCTCTGTCTTGTCCAGTCTTGCTGGATGGATTTCTCTCCCACCCATGGGTCCCTGAAGCCACTTATAAAACAGTCATTCTAAGGCTTAATATTAATTACAAACTGTCTGGCCTATTAGCTCAGGCTTATCATTAAATAGCTCTTACAACTTAAATTAACCTATTTCTATTCTTTTATATCTTGCCACATTGCTTGGCTATGACTTGTTATCTCACATCTTGCTTCCCCAGCAGCTGTTGGCATATCCCAGACTGCCTTCTTTTTCCCTGTATCTTTGGTCAGATTTCCTGCACAGCTCTGTGCTGACTGGCTATTGGTCATATCAGCTTCTTTATTAACCATTGGTAATAAAATATATTCACAGCATGTAGAAGGGCACCCCACATCATTAATCCTTCCAGTTCACCAGGAAAAATAAAAGAAAGGAAAATATAAAGAGAATGACATTAACAGAGGAAAATGAAAACAGAAAAAGAAAGAAGGAAGACAATTGTCTAATAATATCCTTGTCTTTTCCAGAGTGTCCCTGTAGCAAGGTGGAAGGAGTAGGAGGCCCAGCAACACAGTATTATGGCTAGAAATTGCACTGAGGTAGAAGCATTAAAACAGTGGTGGCAGGGGGCAGGCCATGTCTAGTAAAGATGCAGATGTATTTGCCATTTGATCTAGAAATCCAAATTTTGAGTGTCAAATGAAAACTACATCTGAACAGATTTAATGTAACACATGTACAAAGTTGTTGATTGTTATTTGTACAAACAAGTTTGGGAGCAATCCATATGTCAATACATAATTGATTGAATAAACCATTGCACAGCTATACTGGGAATATCAATTGTCAGTACTTTTCTCAGTGACATAGATCTGCATATTCTTGAACAAAATCCACTGCAATTATTTAACTTCTGTAAGGGAGATCTGTAAACAGGCATCATGATTTGTGCTTTAGGAATCTTAAACTTTTAAAACACGAATGACTGAGAAATTGTACAAAATGAAAAAGTCCTTGTCCCAGCCAGCCTCTGCTTCTATCCAGAAACATGAGTTTTTAATGGAACCCAGAAGAATCCCAGTTGCTTGCTTTTTTTGAGAGAGAGAGAGAGGGAGGGAGGGGTTTCTCTGTGTAGCTCTGGCTATCCTGGAACTCACTCTGTAGACCAAGGTGGCCTTGAACTCAGAGATCTTCCTGCTTTCCAAATGCTGGGATCAAAGGCATGTGCTACCACTGCCCTGCTAGTCTCATGCTTTTAAAAGCTAAAGACATGAAGTTTATATGGAAGAAATTTTGGGAGAGTGATTAATAACATAATATGATGTACTTGGGAAAGAGTCAGGAGTTAGAATAATAACACTCAGAAAACCATAACAGTAAGACATGAAAACATGCCAAAGCTGAGGAAATTAAAAAGTTCTGCCTTCTTTAGAATTTAGGTAATTTCAGTACATAATGCAGAATTGCAGCTACTTCAAGATTTGAGAACATAATACACATACTCCCAAGAAGACCCTGAAACATTTGCCAAACAGTAGGTGCATACATTCTTTTGAAGGAGTAATGAATAAATGTTTTGAAGGGTGTGCTACAGGAAGAATTAGAGAAACTTGGTTTTTAAAAAACTTCCTCAAAGGAATGAGCCTCCATATTTTTAAAAGTATTGTGCACTATAAGAAAAATAGTATATAGTATTCTATATTTACTTTTGGGAAATCACCATATACCTACAAAATTTGTAAGTGGTATCAAAGATAAAACCAGTGAATAAATCAAAGTACAGTAAACATTTTCATTGTTAGGACTGAGTTACTTTTTTTTAACTACATGGAAAGAAAACAGCTTTCTTTTAAGGCCTTACCATTATCCTCATATTGATTATAATTTGATTGGGCATACAGGCTTGCTGCTATGTTCAATTTGTAAGTGCATGTTGTTTTCTCCTACAAATCAGGATTACACAATGTCTGATGCATCAGAAATACTTTTTGTTTTTGTTTTTGTTTTTGTTTTTCGAGTCAACGTTTCTCTGTGTAGCTTTGGAGACTGTCCTGAAACTCGCTCTGTTGACCAGGCTGGCCTCAAACTCACAGAGATCTGCCTGCCTCTTCAGATAGTATAAATCTTTCTTCTTTTATAATGTCTGTATATGTTAAAATGCATTTATGCATTGCTTTTAGACATTAAACTTCATGTTGCAAATAAAGCGAAAAAAGTGACACATCTGAGACCTCTTTGGCTATTCTTCTGCTTTTATTTTGTATTTGGATATGCAATTACAGCTTCTTGAGAGTTGTCCCCTTTTGAACTCTGAAAGGAATAAAAACACTGTTTCTTATGGTTGTACTGTTACATATGGCCCTAATTATAGCACAAAGAAGGCAGCTAGTTATCTCAACAATTTTTAGCTCCAAAATTGAATCAACAGCTTGTTAATGTTGTGTGTATGTTAAAACAAAAAATGAAGATTTATATGCACTGAACTGAGTATGTACCCAGAAAACATTGAGGCAGAAATGAAAAAAAAAATAATAACTTGACAATGACGGGTGCTACTTAAGAATTAACTGTTTTTCATTTTTTATTTATTCCTTGTGTCTTTTACACCATGTATCTTGATCTCATTCATTTACCCATCCTTCTGCATCTGCCCTCTGCCCCTGCACCACCATCTCAAATAAAACAAAATTTAAGAGAAAAAAAGAGGAAAAAAATTAAAAAGTGAAAAAAATTGAAAAATCTCATCATGATGAGTCACATCATAAACCCCTTTGTCCATACATCTTTACTTGCACGTGTTCATTGCAAAGAGTCATTGGTTTGATTTGAGGCCTCTGGTTTCTGCTACACTATTGATGCTGGGCCCTCACTGGGACTCCTTTTGGTCATCCTGTTGTTGCCCTGTGTTGTGGAGATCCTGCAGCTTTGGGTCTGTAGGACTGGTCTAACAGACCCTTCATATACTCCAGCAGATCAAAGATGAGATGGATGTTGGGGTGGGCCAAGTCATAACCCTGGGTCTGGGCCTGGGCAGCTGTAGATAGAGTTGCTCCACCAGGTAAAAATTAGAGACAGCTTTCCCATGTTTATAACTTTGTGGTTAGCTCATCTGCACCCACACTAACAGGGTTGGCACTATTGTGCTGCCCTGGCGAGGTGCAGGGCCTGTTCTCCTGAGTGTTGCAGCTGGTGGGATTTTTATTTTTTATTTTATATGTATGAGTGTTTTGCTTACATGAATGTCTAGTTGTCATATATGTGCCTGGTACACAGGTAGGACACAAGAGGATGTCAGATCCCCTAGAACTGGAGTTACAAATAGTTATGAACCACCATGTAGGTTCTGGGAATAGAATCTGGGTCCTCTGGAAGAGTAGTCAGTGCTCTTAGCCACTAAATCATTGCTCAAACATGACTACTTTTCTATAAATTATAAATGTAGAACTTTGGGATGGTATTCAGAGAGGTTATTTGTTTAATTAAGGAAGAATAAACGTAAACACAATGAGCTTGGTATTCAAAAATAGTCACCTTCAAAAAGGCTTTACATTACTTAAAATTAGCATACATTAATTACATATAATAATGGATTTCATCCTCTCTTGTCCCTCTCTCATACTTGCTAATACAGGTATTAGCTCCCTTTCTATTCTCATGCCTTTTTGGTATAATACAGTAAATTTCACTAGAGTTACTCCCAGAAGCATGGGTGGGGGTTATGTTCAGGATAAAAAGCACATTACCATTAGTACAGTACACCACTGAAGACACTGTCCTTCCCTCTCCCAGTAAACATTAAGTATCTAACTTCTCAGGGAGAAGTGGGGCCTTGTGAGTCTCCCTGCTCCATGACACAATATTGATGGGCCCAGTCTTACACAGGTCTTATGCAAGTAGTCAAAGCTGCTGGGTATTCAAGAATGCAACAGACATGTCATTCATGAAGTCAATGTTCCACCTGACTCCCCTTCCTCCAGTGCATATATTCTTTTTTTAACCTCTTCTGCAATATTCCTTGCTTGTTTGTGTGTAAAACCCCCTGCTTTCTTGACAAAAGATAGCCCCCTTAGACATTTTTCATTCTTAGTAAACAATTTATTAACACATCTGCAATTAAATGTTTTTTTCTGATCTAAGGAATGTAGGTAGTATGAAGTTTTCTGATCACATCCGATTGTATAGTTAGCTTGTTGCATATACTTGAACAGTGAAAGTGAATGCTTAATCTCCTATAAGCTTTTATTTTCTGTTAAGAATCTCCTGCCAGAATACACAATGACATTTTATTCACCTGCAAAAAATGAAATCATTAAATATGTAGGAAAATGTGTGTATTTGGAAAGGCTTACATTAACTGAGGTAACCCAGATCCACAAAGACAAAAACAGTATGTTCTCTCTCTCATATGTAGATCCTAGCTTCTCATGTACATATGTTTGTATATAAGTGGGTTATCAGTGAGAGCATCAGCTACGAAACTAGAAAGGATAGTTTTGCAGGGAGTGTTAAGGGAGAGAACAATAGGACACAAGTGACATTGAAAACAGAAAGGAGGCTGTAGTGGTGGGTAGAGTGCAAGGTAGGGACAGGGAAATAGAGTAGGAGAGACAGGGAGGAGAATCAATAAAAACTAATGGAACTTATATATGATAATTAAAAATTTTCCAATAAAAGTGTGTAAGAGTTCTTTGCTTTATGTCCAAAGGCAGAAAACACATCTAGGCAGCTTCATTGCAATGCCTGCTCATCTCCACACTGCCAGATTTAGGCCCTAGTCACAGTTCTTTCTAAGGCAGTGGTTCTCAACCTTCCTAATGCTGTGACCCTATAAGTTGTTGTGGTGATCCCCAACCATAGAATTGTTGCTTTGCTATTTCTTAACTGCAATTTTGCTACTGTTACAAATCATAATGTAAATATTTTTGGAGACATGGGGGTCTCACCCATATTGAGGGCCACTTCTCTAAGGCAAAATATCTGCATAAAGTAGGGATCAAGATGCAAAATCTCTTTGTATCATGAGTTCTAATTTTTCTCAATAATAAGCCCCCCAGTCAGATATAGGGGGGCCAAATGCTGAGAGATCAAAGAAGCAGAGCAGTCAGCCATCAGTTCTACTGAATCCTCAGACTGAATGGGCAATCATGTCTCTAGGAATCCTCAGACTGAATGCAATGAGCTCCTGTCTTCTCCTGCCTTGTATATATTCCTCTCTCTGCCCAGCCATATCACTCCTGTCTCCATATCCTTAGTGACAAGATTAAAGGCATGTGATCCCAAGTGCTGGGATTAAAGGTGTTAGCCACCACTGCCTGGCTCTGTTTCTCTTCTAGACTGGATCAGTTTGACCTTGAACTCACAGGAATCCATATGCCTCTGCCTCCTGAGACTTAAACTGACCTCTATGGCTAACTAGTGGCTTTGCAATCTGATCTTCATGTAACCTTTACTTCTTAAAGCACAAACAAAATGTCACCACATCTCTGATTCCTCCCCTACTGATGGGAGATGCCATTATGTATATATGTTTCTCATACTGGTTAATAATAAAGCACTGTTGGCCAATAGGAAAGGAAGATAGGAGGGACTAGGAGACAAGGAGGAAATAGGAAGGAGGACGGAGGAGCCAAGATGGAGAGTCTGGAGAAAGCAGTATGCCGCCGGCTCCCCGGTAAGAGAAATACATAGATCAGCAGAAATGGGTTAATAATTAAGGCAGAGCTAGCCGATAAGAAACAAGTAACCGCGCCAACAGCATTGTATCAAATACAGAGTCTCTGTGTATTATTTGGGGCTGGTGGCGCAGCAGCGGGACAAGACCAGCGGCAGCGGGCAGAAAAACCGTACACGTTACAGATCGCGCCCACGTGGCTAGTAAGAACTGACACTTAAAATTTAACAAAAGGTTAAAAAAGGGTTGTAGAAACAAAAGAACAGAGACAATCAAGGTTTCTTTGTAACAGCATTTTTCTAGGTTGGACTCTGACTTGCTAGAGACAAGCAGATATTCACGCGGCTCCTTTAAGGGAAGGTTCCTGACTCAGCATAAACGGCAAAAAAACCGCACAGCTTTTAAATAACTCTGCTAACAATTTATTGGTGTGTATGAGAGATGGAAATGGCAGTGACCACATCTCCAAGCAGGCAGCATGCTTTCTGGGTGGCAGCGCAGACCAAGGCGGTGAGCACAGCTTTCTGTGCTGGCCGGTAAAAGTACCTGCCACCATCTTTGGTAAACCGTGGCTGACACAGCTATGATTTCATTTTAGCAATGTTGTTGTTTACCAGATAAAAGACTTGTGGCCAGATGAAGATAAAGATTTACAGTAAAGACAGATTCATATTAAGAAAAACCTCTAAAGGTTTACAGTGTGTTTTAGAATATACGTAGACATGAAAAAAAATGGTTTTAAAGAGACAAAGAGGAACTGGGTGTTGTAGCACACGCCTTTAATCCCAGCACTCAGGAGACAGAGGCAAGCAGATCTCTGTGATTTGCAAAGTAAACCTGGTATGCAGAGTAAATTCCAGGACAGATAAGAGTTACACAGTGAAACCCTATGTCAAAAAATAAAAAAAAATAAAAGTAAAATAAACAGAGTAATAAAGGCACGTAAAGATGAAAAGCTCAGAGAGAATCTGGTTATTGTATGCTATTGTGTTGTCTCTACATTGTTTGACTGCTGAGAAAATAACAACTGATAAAGGAAATGCTGCTGGATTAATTAAATTTATATATTTTAAAAATGCTTTGACTCCAACATTTAAGTTTAAGGACAAGTTACTGGGGAAAAGGATTTCTATTTTTGTTTCCACAGAAAATAAAAAGCTGTGGATTCCTTCCAGACTTGTGTGGTTTGATCAAGCCAGACCCCCTGAAACAGAGGACCAGGTGATCCTACATTCAAAATAGCTGAACAAAGCAGCCTTGCAGACTACAGCCAAGATTTCTGTGTCTTCTCATGATCCCCCATGACAGCGCCCCCTGTCAGCAGGAAGTAGTTTGGAAAGAACGACGCCCAAATTCCCAAATATTGTTTATAAATGTTTGGTTTCATTTAAATGGACTTGGTTATAAATGGGTAATGATCACAACCAATATTCTTTTTAAAGGTAAAAAGGGAATTATGGTATAGATATGGATACTTTGTATTGGAATGGATTTTCATTTATTGATACAATTTAAGGTCAATTTTGTGATGTATATATTTCTCCTTTTGTTTAGGTATTGTGTTTATGTAGTTCATTCAGAAACATATTGTATAATGTACTACAGATTATAGATAATTACCTATGATAGTCAAAGCTTAGAGTTAAGTTAGTTAGGTTTTTCAAGATACACAGAGATGTATTTGAGATAGATAGGCATTCTTCAAACCTTTCAAAGACCTACAGAATATGGCATTTAAAATGGATTAGGGTTTTCGTGACAGTGAGACATAATTGCTCTTGGCAATACCACCTGCACCAGAAAAGAAGATGGACATTGAAGAAACTCGTTTTGGAGTTTGCTTCCAATATGGCAAGACTAGCCATTTGGACAAGATACTGCTCTTGTTTGGACTGTTTGACTTTGTGATGTATAAACTGGACATGCAGGACCCACAGGAAAGTGACTCCTGATTCAAGATGGACATTGCTACAGAGATCCTGCTTCATGGAAGTGTCTGCGAGACAGTATGCAGGGCACGGAGTAAAGTGACTGACAAACTGCCAATACAAGAAGACAGTTTAAAGTTTCCTGGTTTACTGGAGAGTCTGTCAGACACACTATGGCCTATGGGCTGAAGATGGAAGATTACAGAAGAACTTCGGGTGACTGAAAGGGCAAGATGTCTCTGTCATTTCTAGAGCTTATATATTATCCTTCTGTGGTCTTTGATGGAGTTGAAGACAAATAGTTATGGTTATAGTTTTCCTTAGTTAGGTTTAAAGATAAGTTACATATAGGACTTTAGATTCACAAATATAGGATAGATGATAGAATAGTTTCTTTTAGTCTTGCTAAATGTTAATGGACTAAATATTGTTAGCTGTGATTCTTATTTGATAACTGATGTGTTATATATTTTGCTATGTTAAGGTTAAAACACTTCTTTTTATTTAAACAGAAAAGAGGAGATGATGGGAGATGCCATTATGTATATATGTTTCTCATACTGGTTAATAATAAAGCACTGTTGGCCAATAAGAAAGGAAGATAGGAGGGACTAGGAGACAAGGAGGAAATAGGAAGGAGGAAGGAGGAGCCAAGATGGAGAGTCTGGAGAAAGCAGTATGCCGCCGGCTCCCCGGGAAGAGAAATACATAGATCAGCAGAAATGGGTTAATAATTAAGGCAGAGCTAGCCGATAAGAAACAAGTAACCGCGCCAACAGCATTGTATCAAATACAGAGTCTCTGTGTATTATTTGGGGCTGGTGGCGCGGCAGCGGGACAAGACCAGCGGCAGCGGGCAGAAAAACCGTACACGTTACACCCTACCTCACACACACCTGTAAATAATGTGTAGAAATGGCACTATTCTAGGAAGTATCTGGCCGAGAGTCAACAATAACAACCTAATTCCTTTCCTTTCGCTACTTCAAATAGTACCTGTCTCCAAGCCTGACCATTTTCTCTATTTCCCTCACAGTTGGAAAATTGTTTCCCAATTTCTTCTTCTGTTTATTTTCTTCATGCATCACCTATAGAATAGAACTTTCATTTCATACATTTCTTCTTTAATAATAAATATTATAGCCCTCGTATCACTCTGCAATCTTAAATAGATTTCAAAGTGGATTGTTTTACTTACAATCTTGAACCAGTAAATAATCTTTTTGTTTTGTTTTGGTTTTGGTCTTGTTTACTTTTCCATTTTCACATCCCAACCAAAATTTTCGCTCCCTCCTCTTCTCCTAGTTCTTCCTTCCCTCCATTATTCTCCTCTGTTTCTCTTCAGATACAGGCAGGCCTCCCATGGATATCCACCAGCCATGATATATCAAGTGGCAGTGAGACTAGGTACCTCCTCTTCTATTAAGGCAATCCAGTAGGAAGAAAGTCCCAGAGGGTAGCAAAATGGGAGACAGCCCCTGCTCTCACTGTTAGAGAAGACCAATTTACGCAGTTATAATATATATGCAGGGGGCCTAGGTCAAACTCATGCAGGCGCTGTGGTTGTCCATTCAGTCTCTGTGGGCCTCTATGGGCCAAGGTTAGTTGCTTTTGTGGGTTTTCTTATGGCACCCTTGACCCCACTGGGTCCAGAATATTTCTGCAGAATAGGCAAAGCTTCATCTAATATTTGGCTATGGGTCTCTGCATCTGTTTCCATCAGTTGCTGAGTATACCAGAGGAAAAATTATGCCTAGCTCTGTAAATTTGGTAAGATATTATGGCTCTGGAGGTCATTGGCCCCAGAGGGAACTTCCTACTATTGCTTTGCTAAACAGACATGGTGTCAAACTACTTTCTAAATATTTGTTTATTACTCATACATTAATGCTGTCACCAGTCATAGAGAAGCTTCCCTTTGCAGGAGGCATAAGTTAACTCATAACTGGGCAATCTGCTAAGAATAAGTAATTTTTAAATGTTTTGTCCTAAATAGGACATCTATATCATTCCCTCCAAGGCTCAGGGAACATGGCAGAATAGATGGGCTATTGATATGGTTAGCATGCAAGAATGCCTGCTGTTAAGCCTGAGGGGCTGAATTCAGTCCTTGGGTCCTATATGGTGGAAGGATAGAACCCAATGCCACAGGTTATTCTCTGACCTCCACATGTATGCACCATGTCATATGTGCCCCACACACAAATAAATAAAACATAAAAAAAGAATATCAGATGGATGAGAAGATGGACAAGTGTACTATAAAACACTGTCTTCTCAGGACATGGCCACTGACTCATGTACTCAAAGCATCAATACCTACCTGGACAAGACCTACACAAGATGGATCCCATCCACACTCTATCATGGTGGGGGTGGGGAACAGACAAATGAGGCCACATCCACCTCTGCAGAGCTATTAACAGTAGTTTCTGAGGGAGGAGTAATTTCTCAGTGGTGCAGCTACCTTGTTCAAATAACTAAAAATGCAAAGAACCCTAATTAAATGCACTAGTCACAAAAAAAAAAAAAAAAAAAGACATGAAGGCCGAGCCATGCTCCTCCGCGGGCTGCACGAGGGTGGGCACGGCCATCTTTCTCCCAAAGCCTGCACTCACCCCAAATTGCCCCAGCCTGCCCCCAGTAGCAGGACGAAGTTTAGGGCATATCAGAACAATGCTATAATAAACATTCTTCTACCTGGACCTTTATGCAAAGCAATTGGCGTTTTCAAGATACCAAGATACAAGGTACATGCTTTGGAGTCATAGAATTATGGATTCAAAAGACCTCCAATGGCCAAATACGAAAGTCTGCAAAAGGATGATTCAGTCATAGAAGGAGTAAGTGACCAAGTGCTTGTGGATGGGGTGGTCAGTTTTGCTTTGATTGTTACTCTCCTATATGCACTTTCCAGAAATGTACAGCAGAACATTCATCCAGAAAACCAAGAACTAGTCCAGGTGCTTCGAGAACAACTTCAAACAGAACAGGATGTCCTTGCACCTGCTCAACAGCAGTTCTACACTGAAATGTACTGTCCAGTCTGGTTACACCAGGCCTCCTTTCCCGTTGAAACAAACTGTGGACATCTTTTCTGTGGTTCCTGCATAATTGCACATTGACGATAAGGGTCCTGGCTTTGTGCAATCAGTTGTCCAATCTGTAGACAAACGATAGGTTTTCTTGTTATAAAATGTTTTACTTAAAAAAAAAAAAAGAAATGAAGATAAAAGAAGCACTTGGTGAGAAAGGATTTAGTGAGGGGGAAAAAGATTAAGAGAGGATAATGGGGAGGAATATTATCCAAGTACATCAAACATGTAGGATATTATTTTTAAAATCCTAATTTTTTTAAAAGAAAAATTGAGCTTTTGGATATGGCCTCACCTATAATTTCAGAAGTCTTAGATCTATATAGTAAGCTGGTGAGTTAAGAGAGTGGAATGGGCCCTCCCCCCACCCTGTGTCCTACTGGACCCACTGCTCCACTGCTCTTGTTGAGCACTGGGCCAGAGTGTGGGTCCAACAACCCCTCCACTTCCTGGGAACTTCCTGGATCTGCTCTGAGCACATTGGACCTACCTATCTATGCAGGACCACCCTGAGTCCCCACCTGCCTCATCTTTGACCCTCATTGCTGGGCCTCTGCAGGAGGAGAGACCTAGAGAGCTTGGACCACCCAGAGCTACAGACATTGAACTTCTGACCCATCTACACCCACCGGGAGAGCAGCGTAGAGAGACAGAGAGACTCCACTTACCCTCACTGGAAGAAGCAATGAGAATATGGCAGTATAAGAAAACACCCAACAAGATAAAGACAAGCATTACACCACCAGAATCTAGGGACTCTGCACCAACTAGACTTGAACTCACCAAAGCAGATGAAGCAGAAGAGAATGACTTAAACAATAACTTCATGAAAATGATAGAGGCCCTCAAAGACGATATGAGAAAATCCCTTAAAGAAATGGAGGAAAAAACAAACAAAAAAATTGGAAGAAATGAACAAATCTCTTAAAGAAAGTACAGAAAGCCATGAAAAAACAATCAAACAGATGACGGAAACAACTCAAACAGTTCAAGACTTGAAAACTGAAATAGAGACAATAAAGAAAACACAAACTGAGGGATGCTGAAAATAGAAAAACTGGGCAAACAATCAGGAACTACAGATACAAGTATAACCAACAGAATATAAGAGATGAAGAGAGAATCTCAGTCGCTGAAGATAAACTACAGGAAATAGATTCATCAACCAAAGAAAATCTTAAATCCAACATATCCTTAACACAAAACATCCAGGAAATGTGGGACACCGTGAAAAGGCCAAACCTAAGAATAATAGGCATAGAAGAAGGTAAAGATGCCCAGGTCAAAGGTGCAGAAAACATATTCAACAAAATCATTGAAGAAAACTTTCCCAATCTGAAGAAGGACATGCCCATGAAAATACAAGAAGCATACTGAACACCAAATAGAATGGACCAAATAAAAAAGACTCCTCTACACACAATAATCAAAACATCTAACATGCAGAATGAAGAAAGAATATTAAGAGCAGTGAAGGAAAAGGACCAGGTAACATATAAAGGCAGACCTATCAAATTCAGAATCTGAATTCTCTATGGAAACACTCAAGGCCAGAAGGTCCTGGATAGATGTTCTACAAGTACTGAGAGTCCACGGATGCTAGCCCATGCTACTATACCCAGGAAAACCCTCAATCATTATATTTGGAGAAAACAAGGTATTCAATGACAAAGACAGATTTTCACAATACATAGCTACAAATACAGCCCTACAGAAAGATCTGGAAGGAAAACTCCAACCCAAGAAAGTTAACTATGCTCACAAAGACATAGGCAATAGATAATCCCACTTCACCAGACCCCAAAGAATGAAGCAGGGCAAATATATTCACAATACCACCGTCAACAACAAATCTAAAACAAACAAGAATTAACAATCAATGGTCCTTAATTTCCTTCAATGTTAATGGTCTTAACTCGCCTATAAAAAAGCATAAGCTAACAAAGTGGATAAGAAGACAAAATCCATCCTTCTGCTGCACACAAGAAACACATCTAAGCTTCAAAGACAGGCATTACCTCAGTGTAAAGGGTTAGGAAAATATCTTCCAATCAAATGGACCCAAGAAGCAAGCAGATGTAGCTCCCCTAATATCTAACAAGTTAGACTTCAAACCAAAATCAATCAAAAGAGATGAAGATGGTCATTTCATATTCATCAGAGGAGAAATCCATCACTCCAAGTCTCAATTCTGAGCATCTATACACTAAATACAAAGGCACTCACATTCATAAAAGAAATGCTACTAAAACTCAAAGCTCACATAAAAACCTCACACACTCATAGTGGGAAACTTCAACATGCCACTCTCACCACTAGACATGACCAACAGACAGAAACCTAACAAAGAAACAAAAGAACTAACAGAAGTTATATCTCAATTGGGTTTAACAGATATCTATAGAACATTTCAACCAAACCCAAAGAATATACCTTCTTCTCAGCTCCACATGGAACCTTCTCTAAAATCAACCACATACTAGGAAATATAAAAAACCTCAACAGATTAAAAAAATAGAATAGTCCCCTGTATCTTATCAGACCACTATGCTTTAAAGTTGGAATTCAATAACAACACAAATTGCATACATCCTACAAACTCATGGAAACTGAACAATGTGGAATTGCACCATTCCTGGGTCAAGGAAGAAATAAAGAAAGAAATTAAAGACTTCCTACAATTCAATGAGAATGAAGACACAACATAACTAAACTTATGGAACACTTTGAATGCAGTGCTAAAAGGAGATTTCACTGCACTAAGTGCCCATATGAAGAAAACAGAGGATAGTCACATTAGAGAATTAACAGCACAACTGAAAGCCTTAGAACAAAAAGAAGCAAACTCACCCCGGAGGAGTACACAACAGAAAATAATCAATTTGAGGGCTGAAATCAATAAAGTAGAAACCGGGAAAACAATACAATCGATGCAAAAAGGAGTTGGTTTTTCAAGAAAATCAACAAGATAGACAAACCTTTATCCAAGCAGAGAGAGAATATTAAAATTAACAAAATTATAAATGAAAAGGGGGACATAGCAAAGGACACTGAGGAAACCCAGACAATTTTCAGGTCATATTTGAAAACCTGTACTCCACAAAACTTGAATATTCAAAGGAAATGAACAAATTTCTGAATAACTATCACTTACCAAAATTAAATCAAGAACAGATAAACAACTTAAATAGACCTATAACTTGCAATGAAATAGAAGCAGTCATCGAAAGCCTCCAAACCAAAAAAAAAAAAACCCAGTGCCAGATGGCTTCAGTACAGAATTCTACCAAAAATTCAAAGAAGAGCTAATAACAACACTCCTCAAATTGTTCCACACAATAGAAGCAGAAGGTTCATTAGCAAACTCTTTTTAGTAGGCCGCAATCACCTTGGTACCCAAGCCACAAAAAGACACAACTAAGAAAGAGAACTATAGACCAATATCCCTCATGAATATTGGTGCAAAAATACTCAATAAAATACTCTGGCAAATTGCATCTAAGAACACATCAGAGAAATCATGCACCATGACCAAGTAGGGTTCATTCCTGGGTTGCAGGGATGGTTCAACATATGAAAATCTATCAATGTGATCTACCATATAAAGAAACTGAAAAAGAAAAACCACATGATTATCTCACTAGATGCTGAAAAAGCTTTTGACCAAATTCAGCACCCTTTTATGATAAAGGTCTTTGAGAGATCAAGGATAGCAGGAACATACCTAAACATAATAAGAGCAAAATATAATAAACCAACAGCCAACATCAAATGGAATGGAGAGAAGCTGAAGGCAGTTCTTCTAAAATCAGGAACAATTCTCTCCATGTCTCTTCAATATTGTACTTGAAGTTCTAGCAAAACCAATAAGGCAACAAAAGGAGATCAAGGGGATACAAATTGGAAAAAAAGAAGTCAAACTGTCACTACTTGCAGATGATATCATAGTTTACATAAGCAACCCAAAAAACTCTACCACGGAACTCCTACAGCTGATGAACACCTTCAGCAAACTAGCAGGATACAAGATAAACTAAAAAACTCAGTAGCCCTACTATATACAGATGACAAAGAGTCTGAGAAAGAAATCAGAGAAACATCACCCTTTACAATAGTTACAAACAACATAAAGTATCTTGGGGTAACGCTTACCAAACAAGTGAAAGACCTATCTAGCAAAAACTCTTTGTCTTTAAAGAAAGAAATTAAAGAAGATACCATAAAATGGAAAGATCTCCCATGCTATCACCATGCACAAAACTCAAGTCCAAATGGATCAAAGACCTCAACATAAATCCAGCCACACTGAACCTCTTAGAAGAGAAAGTGGGAGGTACCCTTGAACAAATTGGTGTAGGAGACGGTTTCCTGAACATAATTCCAGTATCACAGACACTGAGATCAACTTTAGAAGGCCTGGGCAGTTTAAGGGACCTCTGACAGTGGAACCAGGATGTATCCCTGGTGCACAAAAGGACTTTGGGAGCACATGCCCCATGGAGGGATACTCCCCTAACTAGAGGCATAAGGGAGGGCCTAGTCCCTACACCAAATGACTTGACAGATTGTGTTGATCCCTCCTGGAAGGCATCACCATCCCTGTGGAGTGGGGTTTGGGGAATGGGAGGGAGGAAGGGAGGGAGGGAGGGAGGGAGAAGGAACTGGGATCAATATGTAAAATAAGAAAAAAAGATATTGGAATGATAGTGACACTATGTGATAAAGACACATTTACAAACTTTAATTTATTAGCTTCCTAAGCCTATAGAGTCAATATTTTTTTGATGGTCAGCCCTTCTCAATTCTTTATCCATTTGCCATCATTAAGGTCATTTGCTGATTCTAAATACAACTTCCATTTTCCCTCACTATCACTACCCCCTCCCCACTATCACCTCCCCACATCTCAGTGAAGCCAGATGCTCTTTACTTCTGTCCATCTCCCCAAGCTTTCATCACTTTTGCCAAGGAAAGTTAACTCCTGTCTCAGTAAGCTTTTAATATGAGATGGCACCACTTTTAAGACAGCCTGTGGCCCATGCCATAATTGTTTGCGTGCTTATTTTATTTGGCCTCTCCCCAGTCACCTACTCACTAAAATTTGAGTTGTGTTACAAAATGAATGGACCTCATTAGCGTTGTTAGATCATCTATTAGACTGTTCTATCAAACTTGAATTCATATAAACAACAAATACTGCTTTTAACAAAATATTTTCCATATTCTGCATCAGACATATTTATGAATTTCTCTTTCTTTTTTTTAAGTTGAAATTTAACTAAATGTCCTGTGTGTTTATTTGCTGAATCTGGCAACCCTAGGCCTTAATCCTCAGGGCCACTATCTGTGAAGGAGTTATGGCTCTTGTCTAACTCAGGCAAATCTGGATAACCTATTACAGAACAGGAAAGTAGCACCAGAAACTACATGCATCAGTTTAAATGTTGTCAGCAATTTGAGGATCAAAAGCTAAATCCACCAACTTGAATAGGTCTAAAGCTAGAAAGAGCAGGACCTGGCCAAGGCTGGAAGTTAGCAACAAGAAGTCTATTGACAATGATACTGTAGTTGGTAATAAGCTACTGACCAGCCATCAGTGTCTTATTGCCTGACTCCAGTGGATTTAAGCCATAGTGTGCTTTCTTTATAGACTTTTATTTTGAACACTCTTCATGGTTTTAAACATTTTTCAGGAAGTCTTCAAAACCAAAGGCAATGCATTTTATACTTTATGCACATTTATTTAATTTTTTTTTACAGTTTCTTTTTGTTTTTGCTTTTGTTTTACAGTTTTGATTGAGTTCCCATGAGATTTTTCCCTTTGGCCATGAAAACTGTTGTGTATAAATGATTTCAGAGACAATTGTTTCATTTAAACTTCTTGTTTTTATTCAATTTCAGCGAGTATTGAGAATAAGCATGACACATATGTGTATATATATATATGCATAGTATACACACATATATATGTATATATATAATATATGCATAGTTCATTGGGGGAGTGGGAAGGTGGGAGGGAGGGAGAGGTGGAGAGAGGGAGAGAGAGACAGAGAGACAGAGACAGATGTAAGGAGTACGGTTTAAGAGACAGAGGCAAGCGGATATCTGTGCGGCTCCTTTAAGGGAGGATTCCTGACTCAGCATAAGCGGCAAAAAATCCGCATGGCTTTTAAGAAACTCTGATAACCTTATTGGTGTGTATGAGAGATGGCAATGGCAGTGACCACATCTCCAAGCCGGCAGCATGCTTGCTAGATGGCAGCGCAGACCAAGGCAATGGGTACAGCTTTCAGTGCTGGCGGTACCTGCTGCCATCTTTGGTAATCCTCAACAGCAACAACTATGACTTTCATTTTAACAATGTTGTGTTTAACAGATAAAGACTCATGGTCAGAAAAAGATAAAGATTTACAGAAAAGACAGATTCACATTAAGAAAAGGTGCTAAAAGTTTACAGTGTGTTTTAAAAAAATACGTAGGCTTGGGGAAAAAATGGTTTTAAAAAGACAGAGAGGAGCTGGGTGTGGTGGCACACGCCTTTAATCCCAGCACTCAAGAGACAGAGGCAAGCAGATCTCTGTGATTTGCAAAGTAAACCTGGTATGCAGAGTAAATTCCAGGATAGATAAGAGTTACACAGTGAAACCCTAAGTCAAAAAATAAAAAAATAAAAGTAAAATAAACAGAGTAATAATAAAGCCACGTAAAGATGAAAAGCTCAGAGAGAATCTGGTTACTGTATGCTATTGTGTTGTCTCTGCATTGTTTGACTGCTGAGAAAATAACAACTGATAAAGGAAATGCTGCTGGATTAATTCAATTTATATATTTTAAAAATGCTTTGACTCCAAAATTTAAGTTCAAGGACAAGTTACTGGGGAAAAGGATTTCTATTTTTGTTTCCACAAAAAATGAAAAGCTATGGATTCCTTCCAAACTAATGTGGTTTGATCAAGCCAGGCCCCCTGAAACAGAGTCGCTGGTGATCCAACATTCAACATTCAAAACAGCCTCGCAGACCACAGCCAGGATTTCCTCATCTTCTTAGGATCCCCCATGACAGCGCCCCCTATCAGCAGAAAATAGTTTGAAAAGAACAGCGCCCAAATTCCCAAATATTGTTTATAAATGTTTGTTTTCATTTAAATGGACTTGGTTATAAATGGTTAATGATCACAGCCAATATTTTTAAAGGTAAAAAGGGGATTATGGTATAGATATGAATACTTTGTTTTGGAATGGATTTTCTTTATTGATACAATTTAAGGTCAATTCTGTGATGTGTATATTCTCCTTTTGTTTAGGTATTTTGTTTATAAAGCTCATTTAGAAATGTAATGTATAATGTAGTACAGATAATAGATAATTATCTATGATAGTCAAAGTTTAGAGTTAAGTTAGTTAGGTTTTTCAAGATACACAGAGATATATTTGAGATAGATAGGCATTCTTCAAACCTTTCAAAGACCTACAGAATATGGCATTTAAAATGGTTTAGGGTTTTCATGACAGTGAGACATAATTGCTCTTGGCAATACCACCTGCACCAGAAAGGAAGATGGAAGATGGACATCGAAGAAATACATTATGATGTTTGCTTTCAATATGGCAAGACTAGCCATGTGGACTGTTGTCTGGACTGTTTAACTTTGTGCTGTATAAACTGGACATGCAGGACCCACAGTAAATTGACTGCTGACTCAAGATGAACATTGCTACAGAGTTCCTGCTTCATGGAAGAATCTGCCAGACAGTCTGCAGGATACAGAGAAAAATGGCCGACAAACTGCCAATACAAGAAGACACTTTAAAGTTTCCTGCTTTGCTGAAGAGTCTGCTAGACACACTATGGCCTATGGGCTGAAGATGGAAGATTACAAAAGAACATCGGGTAACCAGGCAGTGAGTTGTCTGTCATTTCTAGAGTTTATATACTATCCTTCTGTGGTCTTTGATGGAGTTGAAGACAGATAGTTATGGTTATAGTTTTCCTTAGTTAAGCTTAAAGATAAATTACATATAGGACTTTAACTCACAAAGATAAAATAGATGATGGAATATTTTCTTCAAATCTTGCTAAATGTTAATGGACTAAATAGTGTTAACTGTGATTCTTATTTGATAACTGTTATGTGATATATTTTGCTATGTTAAGTTAAAACCCTTCTTTTTATTTAGACAGAAAAGAGGAGATGATGGGAGATGTCATTCTGTATATGTTTCTCATACTGGTTAATAAATAAAGCACTGTTGCCCAATAGGAAAGGAGGATAGGAGGGACTAGGAAACAAGGAGGAAGAGGAAGTAGTAAGGAGGAGCCAAGATGGAGAGTCTGGAGAGAGCAGTACGAGGCAGCCGGCTCCTGGTAAGAAGAATACGTGGACATACATAGATTAACACAAATGGGTTAATACTTAAGACAGAGCTAGCCGATAAGAAAGTAGTACCTGGCCAACAGCATAATATCAAATACAGAGTCTCTGTGTATTAATTGGGGCTGGCGCGGCGGCGGGTGGAAAAACTGTACTCGTTACAGACAGAGACAGAGACAGAGAGAGAAAATGACTCACTAGGTTGCCCTGATTGGCCTGGAACTCACTCAACCAGGTGGCTTTGAAATCACAGAGATGTACCTGCCTCTGCCTGGCTACTGAGTGTTGATATAAAGGCTGTACCACCCCTATGGGATATGAATACATCTTTGTTAGTTTCTTAAGTTTCCTGTAATAGATGACCACTGACGTGGTAGTTTAAATGAAAGAAATTGATTCACCATCTTCAAGACCAGAACTTTGAAATTTGGCAAGGTTATGCTTTCTTGGGGGACATATTCCTAGAGAAGCATCTGTTTCTTGCTTTGCCTGCCTTCTAGTAGCTGCTGGCCTTACTGCGTATGTATTTGGATCATTGATATCTGCCTCCCTCGATCTTGCCTCTTCTGTGCCTGCAAAACTAGTAATATGGGAATGATGCTACCAAGTTCTGCTGCTGCCTCTAGATATATATAGCCTGGCCTCTGTGGACCACAGTTGCATCAGCTTCTAAGAGCTGGCCCTGGGGAAATGCTTCTCCAAGGAGCTGATTTCCAGAACAATGAGTTCTTTTTCACATTCTGTGTTTAGGCTCTCTCCTTTAAAATAAACTCCCATTTTCACAAATTGGAGCCTTGACAGAGTGAAGTTTTACCCCAGAGGGTATATTTCCTATTGTCCTGGTGCAAAGCAGGAGATTTCTCTGTTATGATGCTAATCTCTTAATACTTTCTCATCTGCCTTCCTATTTTTCCCAGCTTAAAGCTTGCTCACAAATCCTTGCTCACCAAAAATCATGTTTTTCTCTTTCCTTTTGCTCCAAGTCATTATTCTCTCACTGTAGAGCTGAATGAAAGCAATAAACGACAACCACAACAGGGTCTCAATATTGTTTTGACTTGAAATGGTTTCCCCAAAACAAACTAGTCCATTGCTTTTGAATTCAGTCTTACTCAAGTTCCTAGTATACAGGAAGAAGGCAGCCAGATTCTTTGCCAGAATATATCATTGATAGTGGCTATTGTGAAACTACAGTCTGTCCTGCCTAGGAGCTGTGGTGGAGGCTTCAGAGAATTTGAGGTGTTTATTCTATAGGAGACCATCTTAGAAGTTCTAAAACCAGAAAAAAATGTAAATATTTGATTATGAAAAAGATGTAGCTAAATTAAAAACAAAACTGATTAAATTCTAAACTAATACATTTTAAGATGAATCTCAAAAAGTTCTTAATGCAATCTAAAGAAGGAGACATTATGTCCTCCTGAAAATTAAAACAGAAGAGCCAAGTGTTTGCCTACATTGCTAGACTAATTCTGAATATAATGTATATGGCAGGTCAAAGGTTAATGTCTGCAGCCCCCAAGTATACCAAACTCATTGATTATTTTCAAGTTTAAACTGCTATCATTGAAGTTAATAATTTTCTGAATATTAGTTGAGTATCTATTTGAAAAAGGAGCTACCACACAATGTAATCACAAATTGTAAGTCAGTACTATAATATCACATTTATATTTGTATTTATTATTTTTTTCTGCAGTCTTGAGGATCAAATGCAGGACCTCACTCACACATTGTAGGCAAATGCTCTACCACAGAACGATACCCCTAATTCCAGATCTTATTTTTAAAGCTAATATTAAATAAGTGAATAGGTCAGTTGTCACATTCAACATAACAGCTACCTTTGAAATTTTAAAATTCTAAAGTCATTACTTTTTCAACATGAAAACATCAATAAAAGATGGAGGAAAATGCTCAGTCAGTAAAACACTTGCCACACAAGTGTGAGAACCTGAATTGAATACCTAGAACCCATGTGGAAAAAGTTGTTGTGTACTTGGGTCCTAACACTAAGTAGACAGAGGCAGGTAAATCTCCAGGCTCACTGGCCAGGCAGTTAACCCTGTTTGGCGTCAGGTCAATAAGAGAACTTGTCTCAATAAAATGAACTGAATGGGGCTGGAGAGATGAGTCGGTGGTTAACAGTAATGTTTGCTCTTACAGAAGGCCAGGGTTTAATTACCAACTCATGGAAGTTCACAATCATTGATAACTCCAGGCATGCACATAGCACACAGACATATGTGTGGGCAAAACACTCATACAAATAAAAAGTGAAATACATTTTAAAATTGTAATAAAAAGGTAGACAGGTAGATGATTCTTGAGGAATGATGCTAAAGATTGACCTTTATCTTCTATGAGCATCTACACCTACCCACACACATTCCCACATGAAATGAATACATACACACACCCCATCAATAAAGTTACTAAGAATAAGAAAGTAAGTTTCTAGGGAAATGAAGCCACAATGTTTTATGAAAACTGATTTTGGGAAAGTTTTCCTTGCAAATCAACAAAGATAAATCTCTAGCAAGACAGACAGAGTTTAAAAAGAAAATTAGGAATAAAAAACTAGTATTAGTAAATTACTGTAGAAATTTAGAAATAAATGAAGGAGACCCCAGAGGCCTCAAAATAACATAGGATGTTGCATTGTTCTTGCTTGCCCACCAGAACTAAATGGCAAGACCTTATTGATGAAGATACCACATAGGTTAGATACAGAAAAAAATGGAGCTGGAACTGACTTTAAAATTTCCTCTCTTCTGGCTTGCTTTCACAATGTTAGAAGGTGTCATACAGGCCATTATGGAGATAAGTCATCAATGGTATTACCAAGCAATGAGACCTGAATGCTAAAATACTGTCCTGCCAAGCAAGATGTGCTCACTGATAAAATAGTAGCATGAAAGTTATAAGGGTAAAAAGAAAAAAAGAAAAAGAAACTTATACGGGTAACCAATGACTTTGTAATTGGTTTTGAGGTCTTCTCTACAAAACATTAATTCATACTGGTACTATAAATCTGATCAAAGGGTCATCTCCTGGAAGGTCATAGGTCTAGAAGGCAATCTACTACTACTGTTTTTGCTAAATGAATGCATTGTCAATTTCTAAATACTTACTTTCATACCCTGCCCTCAAGTTTGGCCAGGGGAACATCTTTTTACAGTGGGCAGAGGTAAATAAAGAGACTCATTTGATTAAAGTGTTAAGAATAATCAACAGTGTTTAGTACTAAATTGAATATCTATATCAACTTTCCTACCCCTAAGGCTCAGAGATCATCTCAGTAGAAGAGGTAAAAAAAAAAATGTAAAAGCTGGATAATGGGAAGGAGTGCCATAGAATGCACTTATGGACATGATATGACCATTGCACTGATGTACTTAGAACAGCTCTGGTTGGTTCACAAGACCTGCACAAGAACAAGATAGTAAGATCAGTCAAAAATAGCAGGCAGGACTACAAAAAAGAAAAGAAAATGTGGACGACACAAAGGTAGGAGGGGAATATGTTGAGGGTTGGTTATCCATAGGGAGTGGAAGGGGACACTGGGGTTCTAAAGGATCAAGATCGGGTACACATATATGAAATTGTCCAAGGAACAAGTTACTGGGGAAAAGGATTTCTATTTTTGTTTCCACAGAAAATGAAAAGATGTGGATTCCTTCCAGACTAATGTGGTTTGAGCAAGCCAGACTGCCTGAAACAGAGTATGAAGTGATCCTACATTCAAAACAGCTGGACAAAGCAGCCTTACAGACTACAGCCAGGATTTCTGAATCTTCTTCAAATCCCCCATGACAGCACCCCTTACCAGCAGGAAGTAGTTTGGAAAGAACAAAGCCCAAATCCCCAAATATTGTCTATTAATGTTTGTTTTCATTTAAATGGACTTTGTTATATAAAATAAATTAAAAAAAGAAACTAACTAATAAGATAACACAATAAATTTGTGCCAATAAAGAACACACACAAAATTGACTCAAAAAGAAATAAAAAGCATAAGCACATTACTATCAAAAGAACTTCACTTGACCATCAAATCCATCACTAAAATCTCAGAATAAGAAAGTTTTACAAATAATCTGTTAGAAAAACCCACACTTCATTTATTCAAGCAACATCAGAGAATGAAAAATGATAGAGAATTGCATAACTTATTTTATAAGATAAAAGGAAAATTGTAGGGTAACCATACATTTATCTGGGGCTACAGGGTTCCCAAAATAAGATAGCTTCTAAATGTAAACCTAAATTTAAAAATATAACATTATTAGGTGATTTATTCCAGGAGTGCAAGAGTTATTAAAAATTAAAAAAAATCTATAAACAGAATTCACCACATTAATAGATTATAAGAACCATATGGCCATGTAGTAGATAGAAAAGACATATGATAAAATTCAACACTGATTCACGAATAAAGCTTTTAAGACAGGATCATGAGGAAATGGCCTGGAACTTGAGAATGATGACAAAACAAAACAAAAACCATAGAGCTTCTTGTTTGATAGTAAAAATTGGAGCAATTCTAACTTTTAAAATGAGACAAATGTGAAATTAAAGAAGATAACAGAAAATGGAAAGATCTCCCATGCTCTTGGATAGGTAGGATAAACATAGTAAAAATGGCAATCTTGCCAAAAGCAATCTACAGATTCAATGCAATCCCCATTAAAATTCCACCACAATTCTTCACCAACCTTGAAAGGGTAATAATCAACTTTATATGGAAAAACAAAAGACCCAGGATAGCCAAAACAACCCTATACAATAAAAGAACTTCAGGAGGCATCACCATTCCTGACTTTAAGCTCTACTACAGAGCTATAGTTCTGAAAACAGCCTGGTATTGACATAAAAATAGACAGGTAGACCAATGGAATCGAATTGAAAATCCTCATATTAACCCACGCACCTATGAACACCTGATTTTCGACAAAACAGCTAAAATTATACAATGGGGCAAAGACAGCATCTTCAACAAATGGTGCTGGCACAATTGGATGAGGGTGTGTAGAAGACTGCAGATAGACCCATGTTTGTCGCCATGCACAAAACTCAAGTCCAAATGGATCAAAGACCTCAACATCAATCCATCCACATTGAACCTCTTAGAAGAGAAAGTAGGAGGTACCCTTGTACAAATTGGTATAGGGGACTGCTTCTTGAACATAACTCCAGGGGCACAGACACTGAAAGAAACAATTAATAAATGGGATCTCTTCAAACTTAGAAGCTTCTGTAAGGCAAAGGGCACAGTCGACAAGACCAAACGGCACCTGTGTAAGCAATAAATTACCTCTTGCACTTGTATCCAGTGGTCTGATCTCGTCTCTTGGGGGCAAGGGCCTTCCCCCTTAACAGGCTCCAAACTCTTGGGGTCTGCTGGGGTCTTTCAATCCTTGCTATGATTTGAATTGAGAACAGCCACTAAAGATTCATGTGTTCAAGGTTTTGTTCTCAGTCTTTAGTACTACTGGAAACTAGTTGATATTTTAATAGACAGAGCCCAGGGGCTGGATAGATGGCTCAGTGGTTTAAGAGGACTTAATGCTCTTGCTGAGGGCCAGAACTCAGTTTAAAGCAGCCTTATATGTTCTCTCACAAAAGCCTCTAACTCCAGCTCCAGGGGATCCAACCAATACCACTTTGTGGCCTCCACAGACACTCACATTCTTGGGACATTCACTCACACAAACACACAGAGAGACAGATACACAGATATAAAAACGCACACTCAGGTACACATTCACACAGGCACGCACATAAGAGAAATAAATCAGCCCGGTGGTGGCGGCTCATGCCTTTAGCCCCAGCACTCCGGGGGTAGAGGCAGGCGGATCTTTGAGTTCGAGACCAACATGGTCTACAGAGCTAGTTCTATTACAAGCTCCAAAAGCTACACAGAGAAACCCTGTCTCAAACAAGCAAACAAACAAACACACAAAAAGAAAGAAATCCAAGTAGGAGAGCCTAGTGGGCTATTGTCAAACATACTGCCAAAGGGGATTGTGGCACCCGTTTTCTTTCTTTCTACATCCTAGTCAAGAGCTAAAAAGCATTTACAATTTTATTTCTCTTTATGTTTCTTTTTAGGTGCTAGAGCTCAAACCCGTGGCCTTGCATTTGCTAGGCCAGTCCTCTATCACTGTGCTAGATGTCCAGCATTCAGATAAACAGCTTTGATTTACCTAGTGATCTTGCCATGATGTGCTGCAACATACCTAAGGCAACAGGGCTAACTGATCATAGATTGGAACCTCTAAACTGTGAGCTAAAACAAACCTTTTCTAAGTTAATTGCCACTGTTATGCTAATGAAGCTGAAGAATGAATGGGGCCTTTTGATGGTAGGATGGCCCTTCATGTAAACATGAACTTTGCATTTATATGTCTACTTCCCCCCTCTAGACTACTGTGCTGTTGTTGTCAGACATTTTACCTCATGAAAAACATAACATATTATTTTTGTTTGAAATAGTCAATTATCTTTTCAAGTTATTCAAATAAGTTTTTTTTAATGTTTATCTCTGTGGTAGGCAGAATAATAGTTCAAAGGCCTTCCAGAGATGTCCTAGTTCCTAGAACCTGAGAAAATGCCAGCTTATTTGTCAAAAGGGACCTTGGTGGTGAGATTAAGGTTAGAAACTTCAAAAAGTGTAGTGCATTTTAATCACTTATTTACTTACTTAAGTGTGTGTGGCTTGTGTCAAATGGTCAGAAGATGATTTGCAGGAGTCTGTTCTCTCTTTCCACCATGTTGGTCTCAGGATTTCAGACTTAGACTCTCAAGCTTAGTGGCAAGCGCCTTCACTAGCTGTGCCAGCTTGCTGGCCCAGGTTAAGGAGGTGATAGATTGGACTGTTGGGTGGGTTCACTCTAACAACCTGAGTCAAAAGCAGAAGAGAAGAAGAAAGGAGTAGTAGGTGGTAGAAATTACAATGTGACATGAATTTTGATAAAGAAGGCCATGTATAAGGACTAGAGAACTTTGACAATTAAAGATAACCTAGGGCTGACAGACAAAAGAAAATGGACTTATTCTTAAAGCTTCCAGAGAAGAATACAGCTCTGATAATACTATAATTTGGCTTAGGGAGACATCTGTCAGACTTCTAATCTACAGAGCTGTGAAATAATGAATTTGTGTTGTTTTGGGCCTGTAGATTTTTGCTAATTTATTACAGTAATAATAACAAGCTAACATGCACATATGCATAATTTTTCATTTGGATTCCACTGTAAAAATCCAAATTTTCATCCAATATAATTTCCTTTCTGCATTGAGGGTTTTAACATTTCTTATAATACAGATCTGCTAGTAATAATTTCTTTCAGGTTCTGAATGTACAAAAAAATATATTCTGTCTGAATTTGAAACCTTTACTTGACAGAGAATTCCAATGCTTTAAAGGTATCCTTTGGTTGTCTTCTATCTAAAATAGCCTTTTCCTGCCCTGACACATAAATAGGGGAAAATATTTGTGATCTTGTTTTAGGGTAAGATGATGATGATGATGATGATGATTATTATTATTATTATTATTATTTTATTTGAGAAAAGTTCTCCCTATGTAGCCAAGATTTACTTTTGCAATCATTCTGCATCTGAGTACTGGTTTCATAAGTGTATAGCAGCAGAAATTTTATATATATATATATATATATATACATATATACATATATGTATATATATATGTTTGTTTATTTATTTTATATAACAAAGTCCATTTAAATGAAAACAAACATTTATAGACAATATTTGGGAATTTGGGCGTCATTCTTTCCAAACTACTTCCTGCTGGTAAGGGGCGCTTTCATGAGGGATTCGAAAAAGATTCAGAAATCTTGGCTGTAGTCTGTAAGGCTGCTTTGTCCAGCTGTTTTGAATGTAGGATCACCTGGTACTCTGTTTCAGGCGGTCTGGCTTGATCAAACCACATTAGTCTGGAAGGAATCCACATCTTTTCGTTTTCTGTGGAAACAAAAATACAAATTATTTTCCCTAATAACTTGCCCTTGAACTTAAATTTTGGAGTCAAAGAATTTTTTTAATTTAATTTATTATTTTACATGCCGATCCCACTTCCCTCTCCTTCCCTCCCTCCCTCCTTCCCTTCTTCCCTCCCTTTTACCCTCTCTGCCCTCTCATATGCACTCTAAACACCCTCCACTCCCATTCCCCCACTTCCATACGTAGGGGAATGCCATCCAGTTGGGGTCATGTAGATCTGACAGGTCATGTGAAGTAGGGACTAGGGCTTCTCTCCTGTCTCTAGATTAAGGCAGTTATCCCTCCATGGGGGATGTGTTCACAAGGTACTTTTGTGCACCAGGGATACATCCTGGCTCCATTGTCTGAGGTCCCTTAGACTGCTCAGTCCTTCTGGCTGAGACCCATATTCAGGGGGGCCTGAGTCAGTCCCATGCTGGCTTCCCAGCTATCAGTCCGGTGGCCCGTTAGCTCCTCCTTGTACAGGGAAAGCAGCAGAAATTTTTATGTTACACCAATAGCACAATCACCACCCCCATTGATGTAAGTACTTCATTTGAATTAAGAATTTCTGTTCTTGCAGGTGGGAAAGCTGTCTCTGATGTCATGAGAGATATGGAGCTCGCTCTGAACCTCACTGGCTGCATCATTCAGGAGAATAGGCCCTATAGCTTGACTGAGCAGCACAGTAGGGGTTAGTGGGGGGGGTGATTTAGCCCTGAGGGCATGAGCTTAGGAATGCGGGTCCCTGGGTCATGAGAGCAGAAGAATGGTCCTGTCCTTCCCTGGCTGCACTACTCAGATTCAACATGTAGGACCAAGAAGGTAGAATACCAGATCTTCGCTCCGGTAACATAAGACCACTTAGATTAATAGAAATGGGTTAATATTTAAAACAGAGCTACCCAATAAGAAATGCTAGTAACAGGCCAACAGCTTTATATCTAATACAGCATATCTCTGTGTTATTAGGAGCTGGCACTGCTGTGAGACCAGGCAAGCAGGGAAAACAAGTTCTTAACAAAATGATGCCTTCAATTTGGCTAATAAGAACTTCCACTTAAAGCTTGACAAAAGCTTAAGAAAGGGTTTTACAAACAAAAGAACACAGACAAGCAAGGATTCTTGGTTAGCAGCATTTTTCTCACTTGTACACTGTTTTGCTAGAGACAAGCAGAGACTTGCATCTCTCCATTAAGAGAGGTTTCCTGATTCAGCACAATTGGCAAAAAACCACACAGCTTTTAAGAGCTCTGCTAACAACTTAATGGTGTATGGGACAGTTAGCAATAACAAGTATTAAAAGAACATGGATGCCAGCCCAGGCTACTATATCCAGCAAAACTCTCAATCACTATAGATGGAGAAAACAAGATATTTAATGACAAAACCAGATTTTCCCAATACGTATCTACAAATCCAGCCCTACAAAAACTATTAGAAGGAAAACTCCAACCCAAGGAAGGGAACTACACCCACAAAAATGTAGGCAACAGATAATCTAACTACACCAGAAACCAAGGGTAAAGCAGAACAAATATATTCACAATACTACTGCCAACAACAAACCTAAAACAAACAAGCATCAACAATCAATGGTTCTTACTCACCCTCAACATTAATGGTCTTAAATCACCTATAAAAAGACACAGGCTAACAGAATGAATACAAAGACAGAATCCATCCTTTTGCTGTATACAAGAAACACATCTAAGCTTCAAAGATAGACATTACCTCAGGGTAAAGGGTTGGGAAAAGATTTTCCAATGAAATGGAACCAAGAAGCAAGTAGGCTATCCTAATATCTAACAAGTTAGACTTCAAAACAAAATTAATCAAAAGAGGTAAAGATGGTCATTTCGTATTCATCGCAGGAGAAATCCATCAACACAAAGTCTCAGTTCTGAACATCTATGCCCCAAATACAAAGGCACCCACATTCGTAAAAGAAACGCTACTAGAACTCAAAGCTCATATAAAACCTCACACACTTATAGTGGGAGACTTCAAACACACCACTTTCAACATTAGACAGGACCACCAATCAGAAACTCAACAAAGAAACCCATATTCACATAGAGACAGCTTACCTGAACAAGGAGGAGCTAATGGGCCACCAGACTGATAGCTGGGAAGCCAGCATGGGACTGACTCAGGCCCCCCTAAATATGGGTCTCAGCCAGAAGGCCTGAGCAGTCTAAGGGACCCCAGATAGTGGAGCCAGTATTCATCCCTGGTGCACAAAAGGATCTTGGGAACACATCCCCCATGGGGGATACTGCCTTAACCTAGTGACAGTAGAGAAACCCTAGTCCCTACTTCACATGACTTGTCAGATCTACATGACCCCAACTGAATGGCATTCCCCTACATATGGAATTGGGGTGGGGAATGGGAGGGGAGGGTGGTTAGAGTGCATGTGAGAAGGCAGAGAGGGTAAAGGGGAGGGAGGGAGGGAAGGAGGGGGAATTGGGATCGACACATAAAATAATAAATTAAATTTAAAAAAAGATGTAGGACATGAAAAAAGAAAGAGGTCCACTTGGATGGAATTACTTAGATTGATAGAAATGAGTTAACATTTAAGATAGAGCTATCCAATAAGAAGCTCTTGCCATAGGTGAAAAGCTTTACAACTAATAGAGTCTCTGTGTTTTATTTTGGGACTGATGTGGCACTGGGTCAAGAATGATGGGAAATTGTTCATAGCACTTCCCTTTTTCATTTCTTCTCTTACACAATTATACTAGTTAATTTTCACAGAGTTTTATTTTCATGGGCTATGTTCCCAGTCCATTTTTCCAGACAATCTCAGAAAATTTGGGAACTCATTTGTTCTTTGAAGATAAAGCCAGAAGATTGCTTAAATGAGTTCCAGAAAGAAAATGCCTCATGTTCCTGACCAGCATTTTGCTGAAGTTGAAGACTTTGTGAAGCCGATGCCAAGATACAGGCAGGTCAGAAAAGTGAAAAATGACTCCTCAGGATAGAAGTCAGACGAGCTGACAAGTCTCCAGTCAACTCTTCCAAGAAGACCACGGGGTCATCCATCCAAAAAACGTGGCTCAGTGGAGAGAGATTGCTCAGATGAGAAAACCTGCACAGCAAAGAAAAAGCCCTCCACTGGGAAGGATCACACTGCAGATAAAGCCCCACAGCTGGGAAGTACTACCTTGTATTTAGTGTCTCCTTGGCTGAGACAACTCTGTTAGACAAAGACTTCCGGTGATGAACTTCCTGTTGCGGGAGAAAGGTCCTCTGCACGAAAGCACAAGCTCAAGAAGCAACTCTCTAGGAAGAGGCATCGCTTTTCTGAGAAAAGTCACTCAGTCAAGAAGCATCTCTTCACTGAGAAAGATCTTCCTACACAGAGAGTTTGCCTCATCAAAAAAAAAGACGTCTTGCACAAAAAGGTCGTTCTACAGAGTAAGGTGGTTTCGGTGAGAGAGGTCCCTATAGCAAGAGGGGCCACCTTATTGAGAGAGTTCAACCTGTAAAAAAAAGGGGGATGGACTTTCTACTAAGAAGAGTCCATCTCCTGACAAAGGTTACTTGAATGGGAGAGGACCCTCTAGGGAAAACCATCACCTTGAAGAGAAAGACTGCTCAGCCAAGAAACTTAGCTGTACAGAGAGAGATAGCCAGAGAGAGGGAGACTGTTCTGTGAAAAAAGGACTCTCCACTGAGGAAGATCACCCTGTAGGAAGAAGTGACCTGCCAAGAAAAGTCACCTGACAGAGAAAGGTTCCTCAGCAAAGAAGAGCAAATCTTCAGGAAAAGGTTGCCCCATCAAGAGCTGCCCTACAGATGAGGGTTGCTCAGTCGAGTGGGTTAAGTTGGCATGGAGCAGACCCTTTGCAGGTGAAGACATCCCTACAGTGAGAGGTCTCAACATCCAAAGCCACCCTGCAGAGGAGGGTCCCTTGGTGGAAAGAGGAATCTCTATGGAGAAAAGACCTTCCACAGGGAAAGAACACCCGACAGGGAGAAGTTGGCCTCAGAAGAAAACTCCAGCTGTAGAGGCAGGCCCCTTGGTGAAAAGAGGTAACACTGTGGAGAAAAGAACCTCCAGGGAAAGAACACTCCACCAGGAGAAGTCGGCCTCAGAAGAAAAGCCACCCTGTAGAGGACAGTCACTCAGTCGAATGGGTTAACTTGACATGGAGTGGACCAATTGCAGGTGAAGATATTCCTACAGGGAGAAGTTGCAGCATCCAAAGCTGCCCCGCAGAGGAGGGTCCCTTGGTGGAAAGGGGTAACACTGTGGACGTAACACTGTCCTCCAGAGGGAAATATCACCCCAGAGGGAGAAGTCGGCCTCAGAACAAAAGCAGCCCTGCAGATGAGGGTCAATCAGCAAGCAGATAGGGGACCCTCTGAGGGGAAAAATCGCCTCACAGGCAGAGGTAGGCCTCTAAAGAAAAGCCGCTGTGCAGAGAAACATCTGAGGAGAGAACTTGCCTCCCAAAAAGAGTCATCCTGCAGAGACAGAACTATCTTCCAAGAGAATCTGTTCTGCAGAGAAAGTTCACTCTGGAGAGAGAGGCCACCTTGCTAATAAAAAGAGACAGCTTTCTGCCAAGAAAGGGAGTATGGCAATGAAGGGTTGCTTTTTTGTGTGAAAATTTGTTCTGGGGAGATTGATGAGTTTCAAACAGCTGCACTGATGAGGAAAGTAACACAATGGAGAATGTGTGCTCTGTGGAGAAAGGTCATCATTCCATGGAGAAAGGCTTTCGTGTAGAGAAACCCTCTTCAGGATCCATGCCTACCACTGTAGTGGCAAAGCACATGAAGAATACTCCAGAAAGCAGAATTGCCAGTGGTACCGGCAAAGTACCCCAAGTCCCTCACCAGAATGTGGCTGGGTCAATCACTACCGGTCAACATATGCAGGCAGTGAGTGAGAATGGGAGTTGAAGTTGCCTGAAGTAATAAAAGCATGTCTTGTTGAGGACTGGGACTTGGTAAACAAGCAGAAGCAGTTATTGCAACTCCCTGCTGAGAAGAATGTAGACATTATTCTCAAAAACTATGTCACTTTCGTGAAATCACAGCAAAAGGCTGATAATGGGGAATATTCCATTGATGAACTTGTGTATGGAATAAGAGATTGTTTCAGAAGGATTCTGGGCACCCAGCTGCTCTGTCAGTTTGAAAATCCCCAGTATGCTGGAATCTACCAGGCTTGCCCAAATACTCCAATGTTTCAGATTTATGTGGCTCCACACCTCCCATGATTATCTGTGAATATTGGGACTGCATTGGCCCATTCGTCCCTTAATAGGCAAAGTCTTATGTTAGTGTCCAGCGATATGCACAGTTTCCTTATTTACCTAGGAGAGAATTCCACTTCTTAGCGCAAGCAATTACAAAGTGGTTTCTGCTATGCATTGTTGCAAAGCCCTGTGAGGGTCTGCTGACCGCTCGATTATGACATGGACCAGCAAGCATTTCTGTTTGCTGTTTTTATTGTGTATTTGATTTTCTTGATAACTATCAGTGTATCACAGGGCCTAGTATTTCAGGTTGTGTATTGTTGTGAACAGAAATAAATATATTAAATGCTTTTTTAAAATCACCATGTCTACAACAAATAAATAAACATTCTCTAAAAGTTTGAGTTGCTCATTTGAAAATATTGCTTGAATGTTGGTGCTTTTGTCCCTTCCTGGTCATGAGTTTCTACTAGGTGTTCATACTGTGTGATGAAATGCCCTCCTTCCTAGTGCCAAAGGATCAGCCTAATGGATACACCCCAAACACATGCATGCTCATAATTAAAAATAACAAATCTTTTTAAAAATTTAAAAAGGATTGCATAAATAGGTAAGCAGTCCCTGGTTGACTCCTTGGTTTCAACTGTAAAAGGAAAGGAAGAAGAGGGGGGATTGAGGAGAAGGAAATGGAAGGAAAGGTATAAGAGAAAGGGAAGAGGGGAGCTCGAGAGGGGAAGAGAAGAGGGAGGAGGGAGAGGTAGAAAGGTAAAGGAGAGGAACAGATGGAGAAGAAGAGGAAGGGAGTAAGAAAAGGAGAGGAGATGGAGTCAGAGGGGAAGGAGAAGATTGGGAAGAGTAAGATAAGATAGGGGAGGAGAAGGAGGGAGAAGGAGGAAGACAAGTAGAGGAGGGGAGAAGAAAAGAAAGGAAGAAGAAAAGGAGATGGAGTCAGAGGGGCTTACTTCCTTAAAGGCAAACATGAGACTCAGCGCCCATGTGGAGTTTAAAGTGAGAGAGGGCAGAGAAAGGGGGATAGCTGGTGGGCAACCGAAAGCAGGAGAGAGAGAGAGCAAGACAGAGAGAGACAAATAGTGACACAGAGAGAGAAAGTGCAAGAGAGAAAAGGCAAGAGAGAAAATGCAAGAGAGAGGCATGCTTGGCATGCTTGCTTTAAAACGGAAACTTGCCCATGCATAACTGGCAGCCAGGTAAAGCTTGAGCAGCCAGGTAAGACAGCAGAAGACATGGAGACTTCAGTGCCCATCACTGGGGTTTAGTGTAGCAACAGGGGAGAAGAAAGGGGAGTGGAATGAAGAGAAATAAAGGGAGAGAGATGAGAGGGGAAAGAGGGGGGAAGTGGCCAGAGGAGTTGGAGGGGAAGGAGAAAAGGAAAGAAAAGGAAAAAAAGAGGAGGGGTAGGAAGAGAAGAAGAGGGAGGAGAGAGAAGGAAGAGATGGAGGGAAGGGAGAAGGATAGGGAAAGGCAGATGGAGAAGGAAAGGAAAGAATAGCAACAGCAGAGAGAGGAGAGGAAGAAGAGAAGGTGTGGGAGGAGAGGGAGCAAGAGAGGTGGGAGCAAAGGGGGAGAGGAAAAAAGATGAGGGAAGAGAAGGCTGGAGAAATACGAGGGGGAAGAAGAGAGGGAGGAGAAGGGGAGAGGAAGATGAGAAGGTGAGGGATAAGAAGGTGAGTAGGAGATGAGCAGAGAAGAAAAGAAAGAGGAAGAGAAGATGGGGGAGAGGAGGGGTGGAGAAAGAGGAAAGGAAAAGAGGGATAGAGGAAGTGGTGGAGAAGAAGGGGGAGAGAAAAGAGGTAGAAGAAAAGTAGGGGAAGAATTATAAAGGAAAGAGGGAGGAGTGGTAGAAGAATGAAAGAATAGAAGGTGGGAAGGCAGGAGGAGAGGAAAGGATGAGGAGTAAGATTGGAAGAAGGAAGGGGAGCAGAATGTGGAGGAGAAGAGGGGGGAGAGGAAATTATGGGCGAAGAACAAGAAGGAAGGAATGAAGAAGGATGAGGAAGAGAAGAGGGGAAGGAACAAAAGGAAAACAAGGAAAAGGGAAAAGAGACAAAGAGAAAGGAAGAGATAGAGAAGAAAAGGGAGAAGGGAAATAGGAGAATAAGAAGTGGGGAAAGGAGTAGGGAGAGAGGGAGGAGAGGAAACAATAGGAGGAGGAGGAGGAGGAGGAGCAAGGAAGGGAGAAGGTAATCGGGTGAAGGAAGAGAGGAAGAAGAATAGTAGTAAAAGGTTGGAAGAAGGAGTGGGAGAAGAAGGGGGAAGAAGGGAGGGGTAGGGTGAGGAAGAGGAGAATGGGGAAGAGGGAGATTGCTGGGTCTGAGCCCTGGCTTTGTCCAGGCATGAATAGGAAGGGAAATAGTCTGAGCATGGGCAAGGCCAAAGGCCAATCCTGAGTGGCCCTGCATATACCAGGGGAAAGGGACACCCTGGAGGGTGTGTCAGTGGACAGCTTGTTTATTAGGAGGGGCCAGGGGACAGCCATAAAGTAGAAAGAATGGCCTGTTGTGGTATGTTGTTGGTTGGGGCAATTACACTGAGGGTACTTCATTTCTACACCCAGAAGCAAGAGAGGCCAGAGGAAGGATCCTTATAAAGTCATAGGAAGTCCAGCTAGGGCTGTTTCAGAGGTCAGATAAGCAGCAACAAGTCCCTGTAGCCTTGGAGACCCATGATCTTATCAAGTGCTATGTGCATTGGGGCAAGTCAACAGGAAGCCTAACTGCTTGGGGTCTGCTGGCATCTGGGCATGGGGGTGGGGTAAACACACCCCTGCTGCTCTCAGGATGAGAAAATCCAGGTTTTAGACATGCTTTGACCCCTTAGCTTCAGGCTAGCTTTGAAGGAGAGGATGAAAATAGAAGGGGAAGATGAAGGAGGGCAATAAGGAGGGAGGGTGAGGAGGAAGAAAGGACAAAGAGGCAAGGGAGAAGAAAAGGGAAGGGAAAGGAGGGGAGGAGGGAAGGGGAATGAAAGCGAAAGAAGGAAGTGAGT